>NW_027173300.1:0-42865 GCF_018151085.1 Drosophila tropicalis
TTAAATAGTATATAAAGAATATTTGCTTCGAAGGTTAGTAAAGATTGCAAACTTTGTGTTGCATACTTCAGTGGGCAGTCGGTACTATCAAGTGACTGAAGGACATTTTCTCAATTTTCACCTGTTGGGCTCAGATTTTTATTATCTTTTTTTATCAAACCAGTTTCTGCAAGCACATTCCAAGCAGCTGATGTTCAATTTAAGACTCAATACTTTAACAGAAACTAACACTCCCATTACAGTAAATAGGTCTATTTTGTTTGCCCTTTCTGCCATGTGCGTACGTATGTCTGTGTACGAAAATTCATCAAAATTAAATTTAAATAGAACAACAATAAAAAAAGAAAGAAAAATGTTCAACTGCAATATAACTTTTCTGACTATTGGTGGAAGCAAATAAATTTGCCTTTTTTTGGTTGGCGGTTGGAGGCATGCAGAGTTGGTTTGGTGGATGATTTTTGGCCCAGAACTGTAAACAGCAGGGCATACAAATAAACAAGTTTAAAGGCCTCCTACCACAAATTTCACCCCGCCAAGCAATTCCAATTCAATGCTCCATCCAGCAGCATTGCCTTTGTACCATTTCGGCAATCTTATTTTATTTTTGGTTTGACGCATCAATTTCAATTTTATTGACAAGACCAATTCAGAAAACAACAACACACACACACACACCCAAACACACACACAGAAACTGATGGCAAGTAGACAAGCGGAATGCTCTTTCACGAAATGCGTATTAACAAAAGATATAAAGAGTAAAACAGAATATTGGGTAATTAAACTGAACTCCTTGTCTGCTATCAAGGGTTAAATTCGTACAAAATTCTTTTTATACCCCTTTGGCTCTTTTTTTATAGCAAGCAACCGCATTTTTATTGACAATCATTCGCAATTGATTTGCATATCAGTCAGGATGGTCCAACGCACTTTTCTTGAAGTAGGCGTCACAAGTCATAAACTCACCTAATATGCGCAGATATTTTAAGCCCCAAAACGATTCAGAGCCGATTGCTGGCAGATTGGAATCGGTTATGCGTAGAACCTTTAATTTCATAAACTGTCGCATTGCTGGTCCGATGGTAATTGAATTCTTCGGTCCACGTATTATGATAACCTCCACATCGATGTCCAGGTCGTTGCGTGAGGGTAGAGAGTTTAGGCCGCCTGCAAAATGAAATGAAATTTTTTAGCAAAATCTTTATCAAGTGGTTAGGTAGGTACTTGAACTAATTTTATTGTACAGAAATTCACGTAGCCTGGCCTGATCATTAATTGCAGACAAAAACTTGTGGCCTCAATTCATGTACTTTCGTTCATTCTATCTATTCTATCCCTTTTTGTATGCAAACAATGTCGAGCATAGTCACACGGTGCCAGTTTGAGTGGTCTAACGGGATGCAGAACGAGGAGAAGATGTGTAAACAAAAAAAAAAAGAAAAAAAGAAAAAGAAGAATTGTATAAAATAAATGCAATGAGTTCTCCCAGTTCTTCCAGTTACCGTTAACGACTCGCTCTTCACGCTTCACGCTGGCCCCCATTTGTATGCTATAGAATTTTTAGCACTCGTTGTAGTCCAACGACTTTTCTATTGTGTTTTTCGTATACTCGCTTGGCCCTGCACCCACACAAACACACAAACCGCAGTACCGCTTATACATACATAAATGAATGTTCAGGGTCGTGTTCCTATGACTCTCTGTGTAGGTGTGTGTGTGTGTGTGTGTGTATGAAGGTTGGTGTGTAGTTGCATTACAATGCTTTGCATTATTATACAATTCCGTTGTTTGGCGCTGTTTTATGTTGACTGAACACGCTGCGGGAATTTTATTCATAAAAAATGCAAAACATTAACACTGATTGCAATAGATTTTTCTTTTTTTATGCCACGATTATCCTTATGGGGTTATTCACGAAAAATGTTAAAGGTTTGCTCATTAGTTGCCTTATTACATGTCGCATGGGGAAGATTTCTATTCTATGGTTAATTTTCCAGAAATAATTTGTTTCATAAGTAAATTAGAATGGAATTCAAGAAACTACTTGGGCTGATCAGCGTCTTATTGTCAGAAAAAACAGAAAGAGATGCAAACAAACTCTATTGAATTATCGCTTTAGATGGGCTTTTGGTTATTTAGGCTTAGAATTTTCCGACAACTCTCTTTTTTAATAGAATCATAAGAAGTCGATAATGTTAGCCTACCTTTTGTTTAGAGCTAATTGATTAGCAGAATTTAGAAAACATTAGAAAAACACAAATTTTCCAAGTGTGAAATAAAGATGGAGAAATCTAAAATAAATGTCCAAGTTTCCCCCTCATGCAAAAAAGTAAAATAAACTTTGCTAAAACATTAAAATAATACTACACATTTGCTTTTCATTCAGTTAAAGTGAATTTGCGAATGCATTTGGTTTTATTTTATTGCCAGTTCAAACATTTACTCTTTCAATATATAAACATTACGTTCTTCATGAATTTTAATAGTTTTTCTCTATGACATTTGGATTTATATATATATACATATGTACATACATTTCATTCTAATTAAATTTCTTAAATCTTATTGCCATTGACAGTTCTTTCTATTCAGGCCCGAAATTAAAACGACAAAAACCAAACACATTCAAAGTCATTCGGGGTATTACTGAACATGTGTGTGTGTGGGAGTGTAAGTGTGTGTGTGTGTGTGTGTCTGTGCTAACCAAACAAGCGTTAAATTGAAATTATAGATTTTTTTGCTAAGCAAGTAGAGGAAAAAAGATAATACTTACATATAAAGAAATGGAGAGGAGCAACTGAAGATGAGCAGAACAAATACGAATTTTTTGGGGTTTTTTTTTTCGTTTGTTCGTTTTTGGATTGCAAAACTCGTTTTATAGATACTTCTGCCACAGAGACCTTCGGCAGTCTCACAACGGCAAATGACAGTTGTACAAATTGAAATTGTCAGACATTTAAGCGAAATAAATGGGGGGAGATCTAAACAGAAGCAAAAGCATTGCGTGTGTGCTGAGCATTTACAAATCGAACTATTACAACTTGAATAAAACGCTTTGAATGATGCTATCATTATGATACGCGCACTACTATTACTGCTGCTACCACTCGACTGCTTTCGACTTTAGAGACTAGCGCTCTCTATGGCGCTTTTCACGTTTTTCTGCATAATTTGCCGCAAATTTTTCCGCGCTTTTACCTTTGCATTGATAATGGGCGTATGGGCGAATGGGCGTATGCGCGGTTTGCCTTTTGCATTTATTATGCCACTTACCTTTGGTGCAAATGGCCTGATAACGATCCAAATCATCCATGCCACACTGGCATTCCATGGGGCATTTCCTTCTTGTATTGCTGAACATTGCCGGCATTATACACAGGCTGAACAGCAGCCACTTGAAAAGCATCTGCAAGAGACAGAAGGAAATTAAACAAGGTGAGCAAAGTGAGTAGGAACAGACGTCGACAACTCAAGGACAAGTTGCAATTAGTTTTCTCGTTTTAGATTCTTTTTGTGCGTAATCTTAAAATTGGCATTAATAAAAATTAGTAAGATTTGATAAAGAAAAAGACAAAAGTAGCTAGTTTAATTTTTGTTAATGTTTTAATTTAAATGTTTGTGTTTGATAAGTTCAACTGTATTTATTGCCATTAGCAAATCATAATTAATATTTTTTATTCCAGTAAATTATTCAATAAGAGAACTTAGGTTTCTATGGTCTTTTAGTCTATGTGTCCTTTGGCTTAAATACGAATTACAAATTGTCCATTCAATCCATTCTCAGACACTGTATATTTAAATTCAAAGAAAGTAAATAGTGAGTTATTAGAGTTATTATTGACTTTTAAGCCACTCTTCAGTCTTTAGTCTATCTATGAAGGTCGAAGCTTGATTTCGAAAAAAACAGTATTATAGTTTATTTTCAGAATAACATATAGGATATTTTCGGAAGGGAAACAAAACACAAGGTGCCATTAAGGTGACTACCGAGAGTGAGGTGTTTGTAATTAGTAGCCCTCTTTAAAATTCAGTGAGACCTAAATCAGAGTCAGAACAGTTTTTCATGTCAAAGGATGATTTCAGTGATTCCCTTTGCTTTTATTGAAGTAACATAAAAAACAATTCATTTATTTCCTAGAGTTACCAATCACGAATAGCGGATATTGGTGTGTATAAAGTAAAACCAAAATGTTATATAATTTAAATCGATTCAATTAAAAATGTTAGCCAAAGCTAAGAAAGCTAAGCTACAAGCTAATCTATTTAGCAAGCTTCACACACACATAAAAACACACACACACATTCAAAAACACAGTGCCACAGTTTAGTAAGTGAACAGCCATTCAAATTGAAATCAACGTGGTGTCACATGCTGACATTGTTTCACTTGTTACTTTTGGTTGTTGCTCTTTTGGTCATTTTGTTTTGAGTTTAGTTTTCACAGTAAAGTTCAGTGGTTTTTTCCGACATAGTTTAGTTGAGTTTTCCACTATTTTGTTTATGTGTACTGTGTATTGTTGTGTGTCTGTGTGTGTGTGTGTGTATTGTTTGTTGCGTATGTTGCGCCATGTTGACCCTGGGTGATTTGTGGTCGCCATTTGCCACTGGCCACTAGCGCCGCGATAAACTGTGGCCGTTCTTTTAGTGTGTATGTTCATGTCACACACACACACATACATACATAGGTCTCTTGTGGTCTTCGTCTGCATAAATTAGCCGCAGCACTATGTGGTTGAATAACAAACCAAATAGCAAAAAAAAGGAGAAGTAGAGAAAAAGAGGTTACAGGAGCAAGAATTAAAAATCAACTAACCGAATCTTACTTTAATGTAAGAGGGATTATATCAAGGATTCAATTTGCTTGAAAGCAAAATATAAAAATTTCTTTGGTTCTCAGGAAAAACATGGGAAAGCCGCAAGGATTTATGTGCAGCATATCTTCATATATATATTTTTTGGCAAAGTGCATAAAAGAGGACAGACAGAAAGAAAGAAAGAGTGTGTCACGGGAGAGAGAGAGAGAGAGAGAGAGAGCGCGTCATAAAGCCTGTCACCTTATGCATTGTGTCCTTGCCGGATTTGTTGTCAGGATATTGCCTTTGGGCGCACCAGTTGAGTAATATTTCTGCAAAGTTGTTGCGGTAAAGTGAAAAATTACTTCTACCAACCAAAAAAAATATATATATATGTAGAAGAACTATATTCATAGTATGCTCGTGTTCATATTCATGCAATATTGCCATATTCTTAACTCTCACACACAATTTAACTTGGCTACATTATTCACTATAAAATCTCATCGCTGAGGGAGCTAAAAATATTCGAAAGAAAACTACCATGAAAAGAATGCATCTGGAAATGGAGACAGGGTGAGCCAACATAAAGCGGTTCAACTACCTTATCTAAGGAGCACTTAAACATTGTTTTCCAGACATTATTTATGCCTAATATGTCAGATATATGTTTTGCGAAATGCTTCAGTATTAATATAAGTTCTGAATAATGTAATATCATGAGATGTGAATTAAAAAGCACCCTATTGCAAATCCAAAGAATTAAAGGCAAGTGAGTTATTAAAAATTCAACTTTAACGATTGTAATTAAAATTTGTAGCAAAATTTCACAATAAATTTGGCCATTTTTTGTGTGAAAATTTTAAATCTGAAATTAAATATACACAAAAACGGAAACTTTTCCTCACCAAGTTAAGTAAATTTGCGGATGGATGATAACCTAAAAATCAGCATCTGTCAAAGCCAAGACAAAGATTGTGGCAGATTTCGGTATGGGGCAAGCAGCTAGCGAAACGTGGATTCCACTCACCGCAACGGCAAAAAGGAATATCTTCCTCCCAACTAGACCAGACCAGACCAGCTGACGGTTTCTTGCCATTTTCTGAATTTGTTGGCAATACGAAAAACTTTGTTTGCCTCCTCGATTCGGGCATGCATATGGCGCACGCGAAAATGGGCAAAAGTTGTGGGTGTGTATATACAATGTGTATGTGTGTGTGTGTCTAAATGTGAGCGTGAGTAAAGACAGGAGGAATGCTACAAAAAGGAAACAACAAAAACAGAAAAAACCACTTGGACTAAAAGTAGTTGTTGATATCAGCTTTCAACATATACATTCTTCTACTTCTTTGACTTCCTTCTTTTTGCCTATTTAAACACACAAAAGACACAAGGACAAGGACTGAGGAAGAGGAGGAGAAAAACCAAACTGAGAGTGGGTTAAATCATCTACCCAGAACTAAATTTCTCATACGCCACTTGGGACAAAAAGTCAAAGCAAACGCACAAGCCATCGGATGTGGCATTTAATACGTTCGCTACTTTTGTAATTGAATATGATAAATCAAACGAAGAGTTCATGGGGTAAAACTCATATCAGGCATGAATGAAACTCAGCAAACGGAAGTGGTTCAATTCGCTTCAACTAGGCCACTGAAGGTGGTCTCTTCACTTAGAGATGGCATCGTGAAAACACAAACAAAATGAGTAATAAATAATCCGTAGGCAAGTAATAAATGCAAAATATGACATTGAGAATGGGATTTCCAAATCGGAGCACTTCTAAAAGTAACACGTTGCCTTTCTAGGCAGAACAGTGCTTATGATTATTAATTATAAACGAAACTTTTAAAAAAATAATTGTTTTAACCTTTAAAAGTTAAAATATCAGTGTATGTCCTCAATAACTTTTGTTTAGTTTGTTAGTTGTGTTTTAAAGAGAAATTTTAGTTTCAAAACCAAACACCTTTTGCTTATGACTATCACATTTCCGTTCATCGCTTCGATTTCTCCCTTGGCAGTGTTTCTTACTCATCTCTAGTTCCTGGTTCTCAGTTTTCTTCCTTTCTCTTTGGTTTTAACTGTTGGTTCTGCTGCATCTCAAATTACAACTTACAGCAATTGTGTTGCTTCTAATTTTGCTGGTCATTTGAGTAACTCAAATTGTATTAAATTTAATGCTTCAACTAAAACAAAACAAAACAAAACGAAAACGGAGAGAAAAAAAAACGAAAAACAATGAACAATTCAAAATCAAATAAATCTTAATATTTGCCAACGGAGCTAAATCAAATTACGTAAATCAGAAAGCGAAAAGAAAAAGGCAAAGGCTAAGCCTGAACTGGAAACATCTGCGAGAATAATATTATGAGTTATGCCTCAAGGGGGCTTCTAAGTGCGTTCAGTAGAAGAGTCTGTGGGAGAGGTAGGGGAATGGATGCTGCCACTGCTGACCGACATTAAAATTCATGAACACATTTATTGCCAATTACTGGAAAGGCCCCGAAAAACGGGGCACGTTTTATATAGAGCAAAAGTGAGGAGAAAGTAATTCAGAGTGGGAGTGAAGGGAGCCACAGGTCACACATACGCCACGTACACCCACACAAAATGCGGCAAATGCTTTTCTGATTTTTGTTTATATATTTTTTTTTTTTTTTCTGATTTGATTTGGCAGTTTTTGTTTTTCGTTCCCACAAATTGATAAATTAGATTTACGCTTGAGAAATTATATTACAATAGATTTGTATTTTTATTATTTTACCGCAAAATTTAAAAAAATATCCTAAAATTTCTGATGTTGCTCAGCTACGTTATACACTTCTTGGTACCCAATCACATATTTATTTTAATCATTTTGCAAATACTCAGTTCGTATTTTTTTTAGGTCAGAACTTTTAAAACTATCACAATTCCTACCAATTGCAAATTCTTTCTTTCCTTTTATTCAAAAAAATCTTTTTGTGTAAAGTAATAAAACGATCGCAATTCATCATATTAAATGGACGTTTCTGTAATACTCTGTAAATTCTTGGTAAAGATAAGAACATCTAGGGCTTAAAACTGAACCAATTTTATCTAAAAATTCTTAATGGGGAAACACATTTGTTTAGTTCTTTACTTGAATCAAATTTCTCGTTCTAGTCCGATAGTCTGCGATAGTCTAGTCTGCGAAAATAACAGAGTATAGAATCTTTGCAACTGTTAAAGAGACTTGTCTATTCTCTATTTGAATTTTTTCTGCAAGTTGTCCGTAATTTATGGCTATTGCACGTGTTTTCAGGCAGTGAAAAAAGTGTTAAATTATTCTCGTTTATTTGGAATTTTTCTTTTGCTGATTTCGCAGATTCTCTGATTTTCAATGTGAAAAGTTATATACCTACAGTTCAGACAATTTGCTTGTGATTAATGGAAATTTGATTTTTAACACATTTGCATTAGTTGTTGGCTGGGTATGGATGAGTTAAAGGTTTTTTCGTTTCCACTTTAAGGCTTGGATATCTTTTTCGTGGTGGTTAAGTGAAAACAAGCTGGCGTGAAGCGTTAAAAAATGCAATCAAAAGCCAACACAAAAGTTTAAAAACCTGAAGAGACAAAAAGCAAATTGTGACCGTGACCAGGCGCGGACAGGTGAGGTTAGTTGAGGTAACTGAAACTAAGGTAAGGCAAGGGGACAGCTTGATACTAAAACGGGTTGACAGGCGACAAAGAAAACCGCATCCTCTTGGTCATTTTGGCCGATGACGTTATTTTCTTTTCATTTTCGTTTTCTGCTGCTTTTTGTTACTTTTTGACGGGCGGTCAGTTGAAAGTTAATATCTTTGAAATATGAAACATTTAAGTGGAAGTGAAGGGATTTCTGTAAAACTACATTTGATTCTTGCTATATTTCTGGTTGTGTTTTTTTTTTTTTCCCCCGTCATCTTTAAGAGCTACATTCAAGAGCATTTTTTTTTGTTCAGGTTGTAGGTGTAAGCCTGTTGCCTGTTTTAGGCATCAATGCCTCAAAAGATTGCTGCTCATTTGCCGTACTTAATTGGCCCATGTCGGCTTAATGTTTCATCGCAGCTCCACCTCTCCTTCTTCCCTCTGGTACTCCACCGGTCATCTGCTTCTTCTGGCTCGTTTCACTTCCGTACAGAATCGTGTGTGTGTATGCGTGTGTCGGCTTTTGTGGCGGGTGTGGCCCAAGAGCTAATCGTATTTGACCAAATGACCCAAAACAAAAAAAAGCAAGCGACAAAATCTGCAGCTGATTGCACACACACACACACGAACCCATATAAGAAGGTGGGGGGGCGGAGAAGTTTATCCTGGTAATTTCTATAAAATGTTCGTCCTCTTACATTTACTGAGTGTGGAAATAAATCAAATAAAATACTACAAGTGCACAAAAAGCCTGTGTTAACAACATGTTTTTAACCAATTAGAAAAATTTCGTACAAAAATTATTACACTCAGAAACAATTTTAGTTAAGAAATGTTTCATATATATACGTAGAATCATGTATGTATCAGAATTCAGAATATCAGGGAATCACAGGACTCTTGTTATACTCCTAATACATATTAGGTTAACATTTGGTAAGCCAAGTACAAAAAAAATTTCAGTGTATCTTTCAATTTCGATCAGGAAACGTTGCTTTCAAAATTCAATCATAATTGTTTAATGTAGGTACTGAGTAGAAATTTAAAAATTTACAGTACAATAGATTATGAAATATTTACTCAGTGTGTTGTATTTTAAAATAATCGAAACTCTCAAAGAATTTTAAAAATTATTTATTTCGTACCACTTTAATTCAATATCTCATTGAATAACTCATCTCAAACTTGAATAACTTGAAGAATCTGAAACTATCTACCCATCAAACGATTTCAATAAATCAGTTTATGCTTTTCGAGAGTTTGTTATCTCTTTAATTTTTAAAAATGATGAAATGAGTATGCATAGTTTATAGAGTTCTCTTAACTACATATTAATAAATAATTAAATTTTCTTCACCCAATCAGTTAATAGTTGTTAGTGTCAATCATATTCACACAACTTTCAATTGCCCTTAAAGCATTGCTTCTCCATCCATCTACAACAATTGACATCAATTAAATTTTGCCCATTGAATTAAGAGTCGTTTCTGTCTATTTCTCTTACTGTCGGTTTCTATCTCTGTCTCTTTGATTTCAATTGTCTGCCAAATAAGTAGAAATCAACTTAAAGTGTGTGATTTAATGTCTGACTGAGTGTCAGAGGAAAATAAGTTGAATTAAATGAATCTAATGAAGAGACTGAGAGTGTATGATGCGAAGTATGTAAGTATGTATGTATGTGTATATGTGCACGTGTGCTTGAGTGAAGTATCCATGTTAGAATGGCATGTTGAGAAAAAAAAAGGAAACGTTGTCTTTATCCAGGACAACCACATGGAGACAGACCGAGAAAGGGAAATACAAGACAATGATGTAATTTCTGGTCTACCTTTCTTTCAATGTGATGTACAAAGAGAGAGAGAGAGAGAGCGAGAGAGGATATAGTGAGAGAGAGAGTGAAAAAGAGAGAAGACTGCCTCCTTTTTAGGTACAAAACAACATTAAGGACCATTTCAGTCTAACTTTGAGTCGCCGTTGTCGACGTCTTTGGCCAAAATGAACAAGCGGAAACAATTAGCGTTGTGTTGTGTAATGTTTGCCCTGGCTCATTCTGTAATTAAGAGACTCATTAAAAAATGATAAATTTAAATGGAAAAACATCTTTTGGCCATAGAATGAATGATTTCAACTTTAACTTTGCCCAGACAGTCTCAAGTGCTTTTGAGAGAAACATCTCAACCAAATAACTCCATAGAAATTAAGTAAAATTGAAATTTTAATGTTAACACTTTGAAGCTAAATAGGAAATTAAGTTGCAACAACCAAAATGTTTTGTAAAGGAACAAATCCAACATTATATTCGGAACCCATTTGTTTCTATAAGTTTTACGTCCTCAATTATCATTAGATCCTTAGATCCAGGCAAGTGTTGTAATATATGTATTACTTTATAATAAACTTTGAGTATTGTTCAGATACATATTGTGACATTGTGGTCAACCGATTTAAAGTTTTTTATATGTTTAAGCCACTTTTCTAGGCTTTGCACAAACTAGATTGTATCTTTACTTTAGCGGTGTCCTTTAATCTTTTGGGAATTGTTTATGCAGAACCTTCATTCGGTTAAGTAAATATCGAAAATTGCTTACTGGGTTGTCCTCGATGCACTTTCAATTAATTGGTAAAAATAATGTTACATTTTTATTCGTTTTTTTTTTTGCCGTGAAATAAAAATTCACTGTAATATGCTTCCCACCTGTCAGCTGAAGTGCCATTTAAAACCATTTAAATAAATATTTTAATACTTTTTCACATATAAAGTGCATTAAAATAAATCAGTGCAAATAGTTTTTTTTCCACTCCATTCTTGATGTTCTCATTGAAAGGGTAATTGAATGAGTCATTTTTCAATGCCAATTAAATTGTTTAAATAAGCTAAAGTTAAATATTTAAGCCATTCGCACAAATATTTACGAACTTTTTGCCACATTTGGCATTTCTTCCCCCCAATTTTGCCATTTAGAAGCCATACACATGTCCCGGGCGTAGCCAGACACGACCAACAGGACCAACATTTTTATCAATTTGCTAGCTGTGTGAGAGAGCGGTAGGCAATCTTTCAGTAAGCTGTCCGGATTGAGCAAAGTGCCAAGCGACGCGTGATTATGCCCCGGTCATAACGAGGGAGTGTAACAAAGGGGTAAAGGCTGGCGGATGAATTTGAGTTGAGGATGATAGACATGGTCACGGAAACGCTCCATAGCCTGGCCATAAAAGACTTGAGCGATTAGTTACAGAACGTGCAATGCATGAGATTTTTGAGCGAAGCCGCAACTAGCCACGTATGGGCTGGCAGCCCACCTAAAAACCACAACCAAGCTGAAGATCCTGGGAGGCTGCTAAAAACGAAAACTGAAAAATTGAATGGGGGGCTTAAAGCCTGTAATGCTAAGTTGTTGAGCGAGTCTCGTGATGCCAAATTGTGAAAGAACACAGAAGCTGCAAACCGCTTTAACTTTAAATTTAAGACGAAAATTGTTAAATTTAAGTGAAAGTAACTTTGTTAAAATTTAAAACAGTAGTTAATATTCGAACTTGTAAGTCCAAATGATTTAAATTCAATTATTAGGAGTGCTTAGCTCACATTTGAAGGCCACCTTTACCCTTTAGACGTAGACAACTATTATTAAATAGTTTAATTGTTTTCTTACTTACTTTATTACTCCCTCACATTCAATAGTTCCTTCTTATAAATTTAAGTAGCAGTTCTTTTTTGCATTCATTATTTTATCTTGCCATGTTCTGCAAAAACTAACCATACTTAGATACTTTCTTCACCCTTGGTTAGCTTTTGATTTTGAGTAAAATTATAAATTAAAATTGATTACTTCTCCAAATTGTTTTTAGGGTCAAATCCTATTTCGAAATCAATCATAAATGATTGCCTACAAAATGGCACCCATAATTAATCATACTTTTTTCTGAATAAGTTTCCAATCCCATTCGATTCCATTTCCCCTCTTCCTGACTATCTCACGCTGTCATTTTCAAAATGAAGATTTTTCAATTGAAATGTCAAAACCGTGAAATTTCTCCCTTTCGTAGCGAACAAAAAGAGAAATCCGACAAACAAATATTTGCTCATTAATTTATCAATTTACTGTCATTGATGACCCTTCAGATGGGATGACACAAAATAAAAGAACTACTTACTATATGACATACTTTTAAGTTGGGTAAATCGAATGGTAAAAAAAAAACCAATAAACAGTTTTATTTAAATTTCCATTTATCAATTTGCTACCCGAATGACTGGCGGTCTGTTCGTTTCATTGCTTATTATTTCAATCAATTGAATTGAAGCAAGGAGACGGCAAAAATCAGTGAACCGTTTTGCATTGGACTTTGTGTCCTGACCCTCATCGTGTGGTTGGTCCTGGGGACAAGTTTGTGTGAAAAGAAAATACTTTTCTTCTCGCTGCCCGGCAGCTAATTTATCAATGGCCGCCATTTGCTTCTTGCAAATATTTTTTGTAATGGAAAGTAATTTTTCCATTTCGTCCTCCGCGTTGCGCTTTTACCATTTGTTGGAAAGAGTTGAAAGCTTGCCAAGGACTCGTTACTGCGACTTTTTGCTGATTGAAAGCTTATTGTGTCCGCGCTTTAATATTTATGGCATTGTAAATTTTCAGTTGCGTCTCCAACGATTTGAAGGTCATTTGCCTGTAATTAAACTTTGCCCTCTCTTCCAATTGTCTTAGAATTTTAATTACATTTCTTTTTTAAGGTACTCCAACCATGAACTTTTCCTTCAGCACACTTCCTGCTTGCTGTGTGTATTTGTAGGCATTTGCAAATGTATCTATATCTGTTTTTTTGTGTGTGTCTGTGTGTGTGTGTGTGTGTATTGGCTTTTAAATACATCAACCGCAAATACCGCAACTCAATCAAACTGTTAATCGACTTGTCCTCATACTACCTCTAGGTCAATTCGTGCGTGCCTCTGGGTTGAAACCCTTTTCTGATTGTTTTCTTTTTTTTTCCCCCATATACTCTGAAAAGTGAGAAAAGTAAACTGATTTCGGTAAGCAGTTGGTTACCAACATCAACAGCATTTAATCAGGCAGGTTTTGTTCTATACAAGCAAAGATCATTCAATGATGATTCAAAAAAAAGACTTTATATTAAACATTACATTAAATCTTTGGTCAGAATAATGGTGAAATATTTGTCAGTTAAATATAAAGAGGTATTCGAAGCGTTTTAAATAAATTATAGAAAAATTTCTACAAGACTGAAACGGAAAAAAAATCGGTTGTTTGCTAACATTAACAATTTTAATAATGTGTCCAAAATTTCATTGTAGCCGATCGTTAATTCTGTTGGTTATTTTTTTTTTATTTTCTTCTTTTTATTTTTGCTGTCGTTGTTTTCATGAATTTTCAACCATAAAATGTCAATAATATGTTTGCTATTTGCGGCAGTATTTGCACTGCATTCGTTGGCCAGATGAAAAAGCCTGACAAAAAGGAAGATGGTGAACGTATACGAGACCCCTCAGCTGCTCCTTCAACCTGTGCCAAAGTCAATAGGCAATAATAAATATTGGAAAAGTGAGTGTGTATTGAATGGATATATGTGTGGCTGTGTGTATTGGGGATCGTGTGTGTGTGTGGGGGGTGTGGGTGTGGGTCTGTACAGTGATGAAATTGAAGCAGCCGTAAAAATGGTTTGAGGGCCAAAGTAACGGCCATTGATTCGATGAAGTCTGCAGTAATAAAATGTATTGGCTGTGAAAATGTGATGAATAACTTGTATTAAGTGTTTGTAGGCCATTCGATAAAGAAAAATTTATGAATTTTTCATAAATTCATGGTGGAAAATATACAAATTTTCTGTTCAATTTCATTTTCATTTTCTCATATTTACCTTGGCAAGTAAGTATGTCAACCATTTCGAACTAATCATACGCTTGGGCAAAAACCGCATTGCAGCTAAAATTAATCAAGAGTAAGCCCTTCAGCTTTAATGTGGCTTCCAGACCAAGTTGAAAGCAAAACCTAAATCCAACACACACGCACACAGAAAGCACATATATGGTAAATCCCACATATTAATTAAGATGAGTTTATGATTAAGCGTAGCTGTGTGGCTATCTCTCTTCGACTCGTTCTCGGTTCAAGTTGAACTATCTCATAGACTTTGATAACTAATTTACACACATTTATTACTCGTATTGTGCAGATGGACAGATACATATATACGTACATACTTGTATTTGTTTTCTTCCTTTGGAAATCATAACAGCTTGAAATGTTGCGCATACGACATGTGTGCGCCTCTTCCTACACCAATAATCCATTCTGTGGTATGGCTGGTGGGTTCTGTGTCAAAGCGCGAAGCTTAGATACAAAATCCCCTTTTTGCTGAGAATATCATTGCTCATATTGCTTACACCCTCCCCTCGCGCATTCAACAAACTTCGCTGAAATACATACTGTTCACTAGTTAGCCATCTCTGGTTTTCAGCCAAATGAGTTTGTTACTCCAGTTGTGTGTGGTGGCGGATGAGTAGCTGTTGGTTGGGTTGGGAAACTGTTAACACTTTTCTAACTGCTTGGCTGCTGCTGGTTGTTAGCTTGTTGGCCATTAGCCAGCTTTCAGTTTTAATTAAAAACTACAATTCATAGGTTTTTTTTTTGCCATCACAAAGGAAATTATTTCACTTTATGACTCACACGTTCTTAAAGTTGTAGTGGGAGGCAACTGTATGTGTGAGGAGGAAGAAAATGATGATTAAAAATTCAATTTCGCTGTAAGCTTAAAATGGCATTATTTATGATGAAGAAAATTTAAAGAATTTCTTACAACAAGGGAAATTTGTTTGAAAACAAATGCAATGTCATTTATATTTCTACTTTGTGCTTTGCTCGCGAGGTGTGCTTTAGAACTAAGTAAGATTTATTTCGATGTAAAAAAAGTATCTCTGTATTTTTTGTTACTATCTCAAAGTCAGCCAAATTCCGACTTCAGAATCATAAATGAGTTTGATGTATTCTGTTCTAAATTTCTAAGAGGTTTTCAAGTTTTTCTTGAATACTTAACAATAACTCGCTTATTTAATAACCACACCTCGCACTTCTTAAGCCAAAATCCCAGCCGAAATTTCTGTGTAAATTTGCAAGCATTTTTCACCTTTTTTTCCCTAATATTTTCTTGGTTTTTGTTTCTTTGGTGTTGCGTTGTCAAATATTTTTTAATTAGGCAGAAAGGTATCCCGACTGCCTTCAAGCAGTAGAAATTTTGGCAAGTCTGACATCAAAAGGCTGAGATGTATCATGTACCATTTAATGTTTACGTTCATATATCCATCCATTGTCTCGATAGGATTTCCGTTTTGCATTTATTCATTTTTCTTTTTCTCCTCTCATGGCATTGTTTGCATGCCGTGACAGGACTCACAGCTCATATACACATGAAACTCAGTCTCCTCTCGCATTTCTAACTTTTTCGCTGCACTTTAACTCATTCATCAGTCATTCCAAAGGCAGATACATATAGTAGACATCCTTCCCATATCTCTTTCTCTGTCTAGTTGCCTCTTCTTGTTTCTTTCTAGCTCGGCTCCTAACATGTTTTTTGAAATTTCAACGATTCCTCCGCTAACTGAGTTGGAATTGTTGTTGCTCCTTTGCTTTCTCTATGGCAGCTTTTGTCGTCGTCGTTGTTGGCGTCGTCATCAGCGCAATTCAAGCGGAATTCTGCAAAATTTACTTTGACGTTTATGCATTAAGTATACGCAGCGTGTGCCACCAGGTAGAAGTACATACGTATAAGTAGTGTGAGTGCGAGTGGGCGTAGTGTTTGTTTAAGCGTATGACGCACATACAAAGACCAACATGCGAAGTATCTAAATAGTTTGTGACAAGAGCAAAACAGAAAATGAAAATAAAAGCTGAGAGCAGATAAATAGAATTGGCCGGAATTGTTTGGTTTTGTTTTTTTGAGTCGAAAATTGATACAAAACATGATTCGTTAAATGAATCTTGCAATGGTAGCTCTTTCAGTTTTAGATTTTCGTAAATCCCATATCATAATTTAATTTTTGTAAAATTCCAAGTTAAATTTAATTTTTATTGTGACTTGATCATTTAATTATTATTAAAAAATCTTTAAAAAAAAATGATCCATCCACAATAGCTTTAGTTTTATATTATTGTACCTACTTTTGTTTTTAATCCACTTTGATTGGAGTTACTTAAAACTTCTAAATCCATTTCATTAAGTATTTTAAAGTTAAAATTTATCAAAAATAATACTCAATCACTTCTAAGCCCCATTAGTGTATGATCTTATTTTATTTTAGTTTCAATTCCATATCTCAAATTTTATTCAATTTGGTTTTATATTTTTTCAATTTTTTTTTATGAATTTGTTTAGATTGGTATGAGGAAACGCTTTGATTACAATTCACTGAATCCTGAGTGTTTTCTTCAAACGCGGAGCCGAGCGGGTGGTGCCTTAAATTATTGGCTGTGGATATTTTTAGTGTTCTGTTTGACTTTACGCACGAGCGACAGCATCATCATTTTCATCTTCCTTTACGTAGTAATCATTTTGTATTTTGTGACAGTTGGTTAAATGATTTTTCTCATCTCGTAATTGCCAGCCAATATTTTTGAGTTGACAGAGCGACAAATTGGCTAAATGTTGAACAATTTAAATGGTAATATCTCGACACTTTCCACGTGTACATGACATGTATACTCGTTTTTTGTTAATGCTAAAAATAAACAAAGCACCTAATACCTCTAATGTGCTCGGTTCCAGGAATAAAGAACAAGTAAAATGAACAGCCCATGCAACAGTTGGAGGCACACCATCATCCCGTTGGTTGTCAGGGATTTGCCACACTTTCGTGTAGGTTTTGGTTTTGCTCGGAAAATGTTTTTCCTTTATATATAGATTAACAACCGTACGCGTTCGCATCAGTGTCCGTGTTTGGGGTCCATGATGGTCATAATAGCAAGCCGAAATCACCGAGTCTCTGTCTTTAAATGTTTCAAATTGCCAACAAGGGATTTGGCTTCATGGCATTTTACTTTTGCTTGCGCTGTCCGATAAGCGCCTGTAGTTGGGTCTTATCTCTCTCTTTAAGGATACTCGTATGCCGCCCCATTGCCGAGATTTATTACCAAGGCATTATTTTTCTTGTTTTTTTTTTTTATTTTTTGAGATACCTACAATTGAAGTAGCCTTTTTTATACACTTTCCACACATCTTTTAGATAGTTGTCGAAAAGTATGCAAATTATTTGCCTTTAATGTGTTACAAAAAAGTTTTCTCAAAACTTTACTCTCAATTTTATTCATTTAACAGGGAAGAAAATAAAGTTTCAAGTATTGCAGCTTGGGTAAATATTTCTTAGTCAACTTATACATATAATATAATTAAGTCGAGCTAAAGCTATGACAAAAGCGACAAGCAAAAGGCAAACACACGGAGAAGGCTTCAGTAAATTCCGCAAAGTGCAAGGAAAAAATGCCGCAAGAGTTAAAAAGGGAAAGGGAAGATAAGACGTAGAGGATATGGTACAAAGAAAGTGGCATCATATGAGATTAAAGCAAAAACTATGCAGAAAGAATAAAATATTATTTAAGAAAGCAAAGGAATCGACTATGCGATACCTTAAACTTTTTTAGTACCCACATTTAAGTTGTTAAAAACAATTAAAACAAATTGGGTTCAGGGGATCGTTAGAAATAGATTATAAGTTTCACTGGGCTTAAGTTTCTGCTGTCTCCATATCCCAAAGAACCCCAAATGAGTTTCTGTGTTTATTACTTCTGCTTTTAAAGATGCCAATAATCCGAACTCGAACAACATAAGTACATTAAGTCAATTTTTAATCATTTACCCAGTCTAGTGATTTAAGCCATTATTTAAACATTTTTATTACAAAAACAAGTCGTATTTCCTTGTTGCTGAATCCCAACTGGCACAAAATATAGTCTTCCCGTTATGTGAAACTCTTCAAAGTAAAAAGAAAACCTGCAAGAACAAAACCAAAGCCAAAGGCATCCAGAAAACCAAAAAGAAAGAAGATGGCAAAAAAGAAAGAAACTTTTTCCCGTCTCTAGATTTTTTTTTTTTTATTTTGCGAGTTTAGTGAAGTGCGCACTATGAGAGACATAATTATGCGATTTAACACTTTAGTGTTGTGGAAAAGTGGAACAACCGACAAACCGCCAACATCATCTCTATCGTCCTGCCCATCGCCATCCTCATTTTCATTCCCATGCCCATTCTCTAGCTCATCTTCCATCCACAGCGTCATCATACTCATGCCAGATGAACAAAAGGAAGTGAAGAGCAAACCTGCGAAACAAGAAAAGGAAATTCGTGCTAAAAGTGCACTTCCACTACAAAGTGAGAACCACAACAGCAGACCAAAAGATTTAATAAGAGGCAAAAGTTTATATAATATTTTTATAGCAGACGGGCAAGATGCTGCAACAGAATTAGTTAGACTAAGTAGGGGGAAGGAAAAATGCGCATTGCCTCATTTAAGTTGGGGTAAAAAAAAAAAAAATATATGTATATGAAATCAAATGGCTTTTTTCCCTTCTAAATGGATAAACACACAAATAATGGAACTGAGACTGGAACTAGGAATATATAGTATATACATATATATAAATGCAAAAGGACCTAGCTAAACGAATGAACGCAATTGAATGAAAATTATGCCAACAGTCCTTTTCAGTCTGCAGATGACCTGCACGAGCCAAAGCTGAAAAATATGTATACCCTTTAGTTGCCAAGATAATTGGGGTATACTCAAAATACTTTCAGGAAAATTTTCCTATGCCTCCTATAAAATACAGTCAAGGGACTTCAAGAGTAAGTTATATGACTTAAGTAAAAACTTAAAGAAGAGCTTGCAAAGAAATTTCCTGGTATAAGGTATCACAGAGTCGTTCCATCATATTGAGTACACAATATTTTGTATAAAATAACTTGGGCCCCTTTCTGTTTTACAGATCAGTGAACTTTTGCCTAAACAAAAATTGAATTGTATTTTGACTGACGTTTGGCTCGAGGGCCATTTCATTTCTCTCTTTTGAATTTTGTTTTCTTTTTGGACGTTAAAGAAAATTTGTTCAAGCAATTTCCTGGTTAAATATTTATACAACTTAAATATAGTATGACCTTCCCATTAACAGTTGTTGCCTGTATTCTGCATTAACTGTGGCCTTGAGAAATCAAGCCAATCCCAGAGAAATGTTTCTAAAAATAGATGCTGTAGTTGCTGCTGATGTTGATTTTCTTGTTAAACAGTTAAACTGCCTTTAGTTGCCTACAACGCTTGGCAGCAGTTAAATGACATAATCAATAAAAACCAGGTTAAATTGAACTTTGACATGTGAGAGCTGAGGCCGCTGACGATGTGCCAGCGACTAATGAATGCCAATGGACATGATTGCCATGTCTTTTTATACTGCCGCGCCCTTCATCCCTTCTCAGAATGTCAGTCATGCAAACAAATAAAAACGTTTTTATTGTAATCCGCAAATGTCAAAACATTGCATTGCCGAGTAAAAAACGAAACAACTCTTTAACCTATCTCATCGGGTGTATCCAATGAGTTGTGTGTGTTTTCTGTGGGTGTATTGTGCGGTTCACCTGGTAGTTTTATCGCATGGCACGCAGTTGTTGCCCTTATATGCCTATTCTTTCTCCTTTCGCAGCTATCAAATGCGTACAAAAAGAATGGGAAAACCAAAGGAATAGCTGTGACATAGTTTCTATACTCTTTCCTAGTTATAGTTTAAGTAAAATTTGGTTTAAAATTAGAGCATTGTTTTGACTATATCCAACTGGAATGATTGCTGAGAGCATTTTCACGAAATAAACATAATTTTAAGTTGATTGTTTAAATTAACAAAAAAATTAATTATAAAAATACTGATAAAATCAAAATAATGATAAAGTCAAAGTAGTTGAAAGTCAAAGGTAAAAGACTTTCAATTTATTACAAGAAGTAATAAATTCCTTTCTTATTTTGGAACTTCAACACATACTAAACGTACCTTTCGTATGGGAGAGCATAAAAAAAGGTTTAAGGTCTCTATTGATTTTCCATTGACAAATGGTTGACATTTTTTTGTCATCGTTGAAGACTCATCTGCCTGACTCTCCGTCACACACACACACACACACACACAGAAACACAGGTTAAATAGTTTCAGAATGTCTGCCACATTAAAAAACAATTTCCGCTAAATCACTTTTCAGGCCAACGAGTGAAAGAGCATGAGTGAAAAAGAATAAAATGGGGGAAGGGAAGACAGGAAGCTGACACTTGCGGAAATTCCTTAACCCCAACAAAGTGAAAAACGAAGACGACGAAAGTCTGACAGTAAAGTGTGTAAGCAGACCAGCCTTATGTAACAAATCAAGTGCCAGAGGGTTTATTTTACTTTCCCCGCCGACTTTTTTTCTCTCTCTCTCCTCCTTTTTTTGTTGTTTGGTTGTCATATTTTTTGGCGAATGGTTTATGGAATGTTTATATTGTAGAAGAGTAAGAAAATGCTCTTACTTCGGGCACTTGGCTAATATTATGATTTGATTTTCAATCATTTATAAACATTTAAGCATAGAAGAGCGTTTGGGCAATGGTATCCTTTGAAAATTGTCTCAGAAGAGACCATTTGCATTTTATTTAGTTTTTGATTGAAATCCCAACAAATTCCAAAAATATGACTTCGAAATTCCACATTACTGTTCTTATCTGTTACAGATTTGGAAAAACAGAAAAGAGGATTATTATCCGATTTAAGGACATATCAGTAAATTAATAATTTGTTTTATACCCCTTGAAACTTTTTATAAATTCACAATCAATCAATTGCATGAATTTATAAACTCCAATTAGTAAAACATTTTAAAAAAATCTTGACAAACAGAAAAATGTGTCAAATTAAATTTTATTTTCTTGGGAGTGAAAAAAAACATCGTATTACGTTTGCTAACTAAGCACTTTTAACATATTTAACCAAAAAGGTCATTCACATGTCTACCAGACTCTGGGCTTGGAAAGAAAGAAAACATATTCCCATAGATAATGTCCCTACCCTAGGGCAGGGACCCGAAAGCGCCAACAGCAGCAGGAGCAGCAGCAGCATAAAAATCTCTAAGAAATATTAATAAAAGATGAGCGACATTAGTGTCTTGGTTTTGCCACTGCCACTGCTGATACCGCTGCGTTTTCTTGTAAATGTTCAAACCAAAAACCGTAAAAGTCAAAAAAAAAAAACGAAAGAAAGAAAAAAAATTATTTTTACTACTTCCCTTGGAAACAACAAGCAACTTGAATGGTCTCCATCGTCGTCTAACCTCGAGCATTTTGTTGACCTTTTTCTTTTCTTTTTTTTTTTTTCTTCAACGTTCATTTGTTTGTTTGTCTGTTTGGTGCCTTTTGGCTTTGGCTTTAAAAGGTCGAATGCAAAAAGGAACAAAAAACAGAATAAAAAAAAAAAACAGAAACATACAAAAAGGGAAAATGTCTCATAAATTTGTAACACTTTTCCGTATAAGCTTGAAGCAAACTTGGCCTTTGCCACACAATTTGTCACACATACAAAAGAAGATAAATCATATATATAAATATATACATATACACACACATACAAGGATCAAGTTTATTCCACCTCGCTCTTTGTATTTCTGTCCCAGTTCCTCAGTCTATCTGGCTTGTGTCTTTGTAGTTCTGTTTGGACCATTTGATTAATAAATTGTTTAGACTTGACTTTGTTGGTAATAAAATATGAAATGCTAAAACTTCTAAGCATCAAAGGAATGTGAATGTGGCAGAGCAAAACCCAGTCACCAAATTAGTCATGCTCATATATAATTTATGTCCATGTTGATGTATGTAAGCCAAACAGCAAGCACATTTAACCTCAGTTAGCATTTGTAAAATGATGCATATGTTGGCAAAAAAAAAAGGCAAAACCCAGAAGGCTAGACTAATCAAGCCAAAAGGCGAATATTCAATACACTTGAAAAATATACTTAAATTGTTTAATTGGCCTTTGCTACATCTGGTTTTTGAGAAGAAAAAGTTTAATTTGCATTTAAGAAGTCAAACTTTTGTGAAATTTAATATTACATTTTGAGCAACATATTAAAAAGTGATGATACACTTAAATCTTCTTAGTCAATTACCAGGATAACTGATTTCGTAACAATAGGGAAAAATTTCACATGATGAAAGTAAGGAGACATTCTGCTTTGGTTAAGAAAAACAACAAAATTAGTTGGACATTTAATAGCAATCCTTTGCTCAAAATGAAGATAGCCCTTTGGCAAAGGGTATACAAAGAAAGGAGCCTTCAAATTTCCATAACGAGAGGACCAAAACTTTTCTTTTGCGTATGCGTAATTTGATTTTTCATTTCTTCTTCGGTTTCTTCCTTCCGTTTTTCAGCCATGCATGATTTTTATGCGTTTACAGACAGACATTTCTTTTTTTTCTCTCTTCTTTGCATTTGTATTTGATTTTTTTTTTATTTTTCTTGTGAGTATCGAGCTCTTTTGTCCTTTCGTTTCTTTTTTTTCTCCTGGTGTGGTCCTTTTTTGATTACATCTCAATCAATTGGTGGCAGTTTTATGTTTTGCACATTTCAACATCTTTTGGTATGTTGAGCTCTTCTCATCTTACTTCTTTCTGTTTGTTATGTTTTGGGTTGTTTTTTTTTTTTTACTTTTACGATGCCTGCGGTGATTTTTTTGCAGAAAATTATTTTTATTTTCGCTTTCGCTAAACTTGTTTATGGCAAATTGCAAAGATATATACATTTAGTATATATAAATTTTCGTTTTTAAAACGCTGTTTTTTATTTTAGAAAATGCGTTGTTGCCAAAATTTAATTTGCCTGAGTGAAGAAGTTGATTAATTTTTACACATGGCTCTGGCCGCAGTATATAAAATGTTTATTTTGCATAGTCATAAACTTTTCACACACACACACACACACACACACACACACACACATTCAGCGAACAAATTGCTCGAGAGGCTTTTCTGGTAATCATCATCAAGCCAGCATTTTCATCATCATAATTATATAAAAATAAAAAGGCGAACAAATAAAAGACGAAAGGTAAAGTTACCTTTTTTTTTTTTTGTTTTTAGTCAGCTTTTAGCTTCTGCCTGGGCTTCTGTTTATGACAGACTTTCCCACACTTTAAACATTTTCACTTTTCATTTGAAGAGGGTGATGGTGGAGTGGTGGGCGACTAAACAAGCGAAACACTTGCAAGTTTTACGATTTTCAAATGATGTACGTACAAATTCATAGAATTTTATATTTAACAACGCCCAAAAGTATGCAATGGCAACATTTGGGAATGTATTTTGCTTGTTTGCCTTGTAGTGTGTGTCAGCATGCACAACAGTTGTTAGTTATTTAGTGTGAGAGCGAGAAGGTACATGTTAGTGGGGGAGTAAGAGTGAGAGCAAGAGAGTGGAGGTAATATTTCATTATTTGCCCGCACAGTTTTCCGCTTGAAAGAGAACATTCATCATACGCTTCGAACATACATACATACAGTTTGAAAAACTTTCACATGGTGTGGCATTTTTCATTCCATTCGGAAGATATTGCCAATTAAAATGAACTATATACAACATTTAACACAAATTTCGCTGCCACAAATTCTATTTTAGAAGTTTTTGTTTTAAATTCATACATATTTTTTTCTTTCTTTCTTTTAGTTTTCTTTTTTGCTTTTGTTTGTCGGCCATGACAAACTCATTATAAATGAAATGGCCAATGGGCCAATGGGAAAAGTTTTTCAATTTTTAGCTATCAAAGCAAGAAAAAATCCATCAAACATGGCCGGAACTAAGGGGATAACGAAATCGGCGTAGATATTCTAGAAAGTCTATAGAGATTAGATTCATAGATTCGTATTGATCACTTCTGCTATAATTCTTTATTCTAAAACTTTTTCTCTGGTTCCTTGTCTCTTCAAAATACAAATGTAATTGTAACTGACAACTTAATTATTTTATTCATTATTGAATCAGTTAACAAAGATTAGAAAGTTCTTTTTCTTTAAGCGATATAAGCCCCGACTAAAGAGTTTCATAATCATACTAGTTTTTAATCTGATTCTAATCCATGTATCTCGAAACTCTTTAAGTTTCTAACGACGCCTATGCTTCTATATACAATATCATCATCAAATATAAACGAAATAAACACAAACTTTTTGTTTTGTGCCATATGATATGCAAATTTTTTTGGTCGCCCGACAACTTTGTTTGCATTGCCACCAAAATCAATCAAGCAGAAAACCAGAGCAGCACCACAAAAAGAAAAAAAAAAATGAAAGAAATGTAAATCAAAAAATTGTCATTTCTTAAATTTAAATTTATTAAACTTTCAATGACTGCGCATTGATAATTTCCACAAATTGAGCAAATCTGGATGACTAATTGAATGCTAAGTAATGAAATAATGAGCCGATGGCAATTTGTATTCATTAGTAGGCTTATTAAATTTATCTTTATATATTCTAAGCTCTTTGAAGTAGCCTTTGCCTTTCCAATCGTATTGTTTTCAGAGTAGTAATATTCCCAGAGTAAAATTTATATAAAAGGAAAATTATTTTGTTATATTGAATTTGTGGTGTAACGGAGCTTTTTAAGGATTTCCAGCGCTTGTCTATAGAGAGATATTTAGCATTTTCAAGTGATTCGCATGTCCATACAGAATTTAAATACTCGTGATCCCTTTGCGGATGCCAAAAATGGGAACGAAGATAATATACAAGATGGCCTAGTGCATATACGCATTCAACAAAGGAATGGACGCAAAACATTGACCACTGTCCAGGGATTGTCCACCGAATATGATCTAAAGAAAATTGTTCGTTCTTGCAAAAAGGAATTCGCCTGCAATGGAACTATAATTGAGCACCCTGAGCATGGTGAGGTGATTCAATTACAGGGTGATCAACGTGAAAATATTTGCCAATGGCTAACCAAGGCTGGCCTGGCTCGTGCTGACCGTCTCAAGGTGCATGGCTTCTAAAATTATTCGAAAACTATTCAAAATTTGATTCCAAATTCACCCAAAACTTGAAGATAGAACTGCATTTTACGAAACAGTTCTGGGCTGCTACGAAATTCATAAATACTTAAAACATAAATTAAACAAATAAGTTTGTAATTGATATTAATAAAACGGATAAAATTCCACTTACCTTTGCTATGGTTACTCTGCGAGCTGAAAGAAAAGGTAATGAGAAAAACCACATTAATATTTGTATCAAAAGGTTAGCTACTACAACAACTTGAGGTCACTTCAGGTAAACAGAACAAATATTAATGTTACACAAAAGTTAGTTAGTCCTTTTCAAGATACCTACTAATTAGACTGCAAGGAGGTTTGAACTTAAATATTTTTACCAAAGCTTCTGCTGTGTTTGTCTTAAAATGCTTTACTTTCGATGCTGACATATTAATACCTAACCAAATTCACCCTAGGCATACACAGGGTATCAATGTGATGTTGAATTTCCAAGGCAACGAAAACTTTTCAAGCTCAAGTGTGTTGGCCCTTAGGTCATAGTATGTACATAAAGTATGTAGCCATGTAGGTGAAATCGGTTTCATCCGTAAACAAGCTAGTGAGAAATTGTCGCTGGTATTGGCCACAAGCAAAAAAGTTGGCAAAAAACTTTAAAGAGGAAGAAGTAAAAAGCAATAAATTTCATAGATGTTTACCAAAGTGGGACAAGGGGTTGCCAAATTATAGTAGGTAAAACTTATATATAACACATTTCAATGAAAGGGAAAATTTTGTAAAACAATTTACTAATTTAAAAATTAATAATTAAAGATTTCTTCCTTTGAAAATCGCATCAAGTAGTTTATGTAGAGTATGACACAAAGTCGACTTATGGAATTTTTGTGTACCCCTCTTTGCTTTTATCTCTGTTTGCATAGATCTCTATAAATTTTGTTGCGGTTTTGTGGCCATTCATCATGAGCAAACCCAGAATTAGCTGAACAAAAACGCAAACAGCGACCAACTTTCTGCTGTCTGTTACCACCCCATTTGTGGGCGTGGCATTTGCATAGAGTTGTCTAAGCATTTCTAGGGCGTTTCTGTAAACAAATGGCTAGCACTAAGTAAAACTAAAATGGTATGACAACAGCTCAGGGCAAAGCCAACACTGAGAAGGACACTGGTTGTATGGTGACATTGAAGCATCAAGAGTGGAATCTCCTTTGCCCGGGTAAACATTTTAAAAGCAAATGAAGGCGTTGCCCAACCTTGGAAGATTCAGATTCATTTATATATATGTATGCATGTATGTAGACAACTGGCAAAGGTCAAGTAATTGCAATTTAATGGAAAATTGCAACAAATATGCCATTAAAATCATCATTAAGAGACTTAAGCTCAACCAGAGAAGAAGAAAAGGAGAGCTGCAGTGGTTGTGATAGTAAAAGAACGATAGCAGAACTTCAGCTTCTTCCTTGAAAATTCAATTATCCTTGTTTCTGGTAGCAAAATCGAGCCAAGCTGCCGAGAGTTAATCAGTTTTACTAACTTCATTTAGGGGCCGTAAAGAAGTTTTTTGTATGTTGGCAGGATGCTACGGAAGCTTGCTTCTTACTTTAAGCTTCTCATCTACCAGGCAATTTCATGGCATTGACTTGCAATCCTTTACAAAAACTTTTCCCACACGCCTCCACTACTATGGACCTGCCCCTCTCTTGCCATTCTATTACACTGAGTTGTGTGTTTACATGCACTCAGAGAAAGTAGCTGCTGCTGCTGCGCCTAAAAGTTGCCTAGGATAAATGTTGCAGCATGCATGGAGAGAAAAGAGACGAGATTTATGGCCAGACAAAAGCATTTGGATAGGTTGTGGAACTGGAAAATTGCGGGAGGTTGGATTAGGTTAAACCACATTAACCCAGTTGTCGGAAACATGTTTCGATTTAAATTTATGGTTTCATTTTGGTTAAATATGTAGTAACAAGAACTTTAATTGAACATTTTGAATGATTTTTGTGTTTAACATGTCTATAAATTTTCTGTTTCAAATAGTTCAGTTGAACTGTTCTAGTTAGGCAAATTCCTGTTAGCTGTTTCATTAAGACCGCCACGGAGCTCAGGCGCAGAAGCAGTATAAAAGTGAATTCCATTTTAAACCATTCGTTTTAATTCTTATTTCGGGTTCGTCCAAAGGGAACATTTTGATACGTACGTATGTATATCCTGCCAAATCGAATTCAGTTTGCCTTGTAAATAAAAAATTCTACTGTCCACTTCATGTCGAACAGTCATGATTGTGTTTTTCTTTTATTATTTATGATCTAACCTTTGGCCCGATAAATTGGGTCAAGTGTCTGTAACAAGAGAAATTTAAACTCAATTCAATTCACTTCATAAATCAAAGATAGTTGGCTTCTTAACAATTATAAAACAATTAAATTGTCACATTTAAACAGGCAACAGCAGCAAAGCAAGCCAAGTCATTGCCAAAGGACTAGAAAGAGAAAAGCGAAAAAATAAAGAAGAAACAACAAAAGAGCAAATGTCTGTTTCACCGACATTTCCTTCCCACTATACACACACACACACACACACACATAGAACTTCCCCAATCGAAAAGGAAATGAGAAGAAAAAAAACATAATATGGCACTTCATTGGACACGGACACCCAGTCACAGTTACATTTACAGTTTCAGTTCCAATTTCAGTTCCATGCCAAGGCCAAAAGTATCAAACTCTCAGACACACACACACACACACAGTCGATTGACTATAACGGTTGTTGCCATTATTTATTTGCAGCAAATTAAAGTTCCGAGCACACCCTGTGAGTCAAGTGTCAGCATAAATGAAATTTCCCACCACAAACTTCCGGCAAATAAAACCGTGCAGCAACAACAACAATAAAAGCACTGTGCATGTGCATAACAAAGAGCAAATGTTAACGGAGTGAACTCGACTTTTTTTTTTTTTTTTTTGCATTTTTTCATCGATTCCTTTTCGGACATGGACACACTTGGCTTGACTTGGTTGAGGAAATGTATACAGAATTCACACAATTCAATTGCCAACGTCATTTCCGGTTTGATGTCTATTCAATGGAAAGAAGGGGGAATAAAATCGGGGAACTGACTGAAAGGAATGAACGAAATGATGATTGCATTTTTTGAGAGGACTGTTAAGAATGATTTGCCAATATTAATAACTCTCCTAACAAGCTGATTATAAAGTACAAGGGAAACCGGATATGAATCATTTGTAATTCACTCATAAATTCAAGTCAAATGGTGTAATCGTGTTTCTTATTAGATGTTATAAAGCTGCTTCACTCATGTTTGACAGTCCCGACATGCTTAACTCTTAAACATTGTAAACATTATTTAGAACACAAGGAAAAGCAACCTCAGACCTAGCTGGTAAAGAGATAATAAAAAGACTTCAATCACTTATTCCTTTACAAATATTAGAATTAAGGCCCTTACAGGAACAGAAGCGTCTAACTACTTAGAAGAAGGTACTAGCATACCTCAAAACCTAATAAAAACTGTCAGTATTCCAGAATTATTATATGTAAAAGTTTTTTTTAGCTCGTTAAATGGAACTTTCTCTTAGCCAAGGTCGAAGCTTTTAAATATTTCTTTGGTCTGCTATCCTCTCCCTTTTCCGTGGTCGCACACAAATGAGCCGCATCATTTCCGTTCTGGTTGCTCTGTTTTTTTTTTCCCTGCTCCTTCTCCACTTTTGCAATTACCATGAAGGTGTGCAGAGTTGTTAAAAAAAGAAGCAGTCTAAAGACAGGAGGTTAACTAACCAAATGAGTGTGCAGATAACATGGCATATATGTAGGATTGCGTGAGAACCTCTAATGTTATCGGAATGCCGATAACGATATTAGTAGGATAGATATCGATAGATGGGCAATCGGAGAGGGAGAGAGAAGAGCTTGAGTTGCTGGACGGAGAGGTTGTGTTGGTCTCGTGAAATTAAAAGTGTTCAATAAGATGGTTTCTTTTTCTTTTGTTAATAATTAAATAAAAATGATAAGCTAAGATACATACATAAAAGCAAAGTGGTGTGAAGTGTATATTTTATTCTGGTCCAGTGGACTCAGCCTTCCTACATTTTGGGGGCTCAACCGGGATTGTAACAAAGAGCGAGTGAGAGAGAAAACTTTATGAAGAAATCGCGCGTAATTGCAAGAGTGACGCCAACATAAGGAAACATGAGAGCAAGCGAGACAAAATAAAATGCGTGCTTTAATTTCACCACCGACAAGAAAAGAGACGAACACATGAGAAATAACAACAAAGATGAAAAGATGAGTAACGCTTAAAAGACGACAATTTTGTTCAGAGAGGAACAAAATGAGGAAAAGCAAGAACAAAGACGAAAATATTTGAAAGACGAACAACTTCCCAAAGACGAAAATTTGTTCAGAGACGAACACGAAGAGCATCAAAAGACGAAAGACGACAAAAATTTGTTCAGAGAGGGACAAAACGAGGAGAAAAATTGAACTTGCTTGGATTCGGCGCTATCCAATCATTCAGGCAAGCCAAGAAGTAACCTGGAGCAGAGATCGGACTCGGAGAGTGGCTGCTAATACGAGGAGTACCAGATCAAGACGAGACGACCCGATTCACCACTACATGCACAGTCAGAAGGCATCATCCATCCAACATTGTGTGTGTGTGAGTGAGAAGAAGCTAAGACGTAAAGAAGACAACACGTAAGAAGACAACTGCGTAAGGAAAACTACGCGTAAGAAGACAACTGCGTAAAGAAGATCACGAGAAACGGACAACATAGACGTAAAATAACCAGGGCTACATCGCAAGTACATTTATTTTTAATACTAACAATAGTTAAAAAGTTTTGAAATAAGAGAACAATGAATTACAATTTTTAAAAATAAGAAAAGAGGATTTAAAATTTTGAAAATAAGAAAAGAAAGATTTAAAATTTTGGAAAATAAGATTTAAAATTTTCGAATTAGAGAAAGAGAAATAAGAAAAGACGAACTACGAGTTTTGGAAAATAAGTAAGAAAGAAAAATTCAACAAAGAGGAATTAGAATATTTGTAATCATATAAACTAACATCTAATTTAAACACTAATTTAAATTATTTTGTAATCAATATTTTTACACATGTTGTATAACGAGATCACCGAACTGACCGTCGCAGGGTTAAAAGAAAAGTTAAAAGAGCTGAATTTAAGTGTAAAAGGCAACAAACCTGAGTTAAGAGAGAGATTAATTTCATATTTTGATTTAGACACGAACGAGCAATCCTTATATTCAGAAGCTAATACCAGTATTCAAGGCGAAGTTGAAGAAGTTGAGAGAGAAGTGACAATGGCGTTCACCTTAAAAGATATCCGTGATTCGTTGACAGAGTTTGATGGGAGCAACAAAAAGGATGTATTAGAATGGCTTTCAGACTTTGAGGGTACTGCTGTAACAGTACAATGGAGTGATCTTCAGAAATTTATCTATGGTAGACAGCTGTTGACAGGAGCGGCTAAGTTGTTCGTAAATAGTCAAGAGGGTCTAACAAGTTGGGATAGACTTAAGACCGCGCTACAGGATGAGTTTACTGTTAAATTGTCGGCAAAAGAAGTTCACAAGCAATTAGAGAGTAGAAAGAAGAAATACAACGAGAGTCTGGTTGAGTACTTTTATCTAATGAAGAGTATAGCCAAAAGAGGCAGCTTAGATGAGGAAAGCATTGTCGAATACATCATTGAGGGTATCCCTGACTCTAAAATGAATAAAAGCGTTCTTTACCAAGCGAGAGATTTGAAGGAATTACGAGAGAAACTAACGATGTACGAGAAATATGCTTCCAACCAAGAGTCTAAAACAAAACCACGATTTGAGAAGCTGCAATCGAGGAATACTTTGGAGGATTTCAAATGCTTTAAATGTGGAGGAAAGAATCACGTCGCTAAGAATTGTAAAGACGATTTCAAATGTTTTAAATGTAATCAGATGGGCCACAAAGCTAATCAGTGTGAGGCAAGGAACACAAAAAGAAACTAAGAAGGATAATACAAATTATCAACAAATGACACTTAAGTTTAATCGTTCTTTTAAGGACGTTCCAATAGGCAATAGAGTATTATCTGCTCTGTTTGATTCGGGCAGTGATCTTTCCACCATTAGCGAGAGCACTTATAAGGAAATAAACCCGGTTAACTTAAACCGTGAATGCAAGGAGGTAATTGGCGTAGGAGGGAAAAAAGATTCGTACACTGGGATTTTTCAAGATCAAAACAGAGTTAGATGGCAACGCTGTAGAAATAGACTTTCATGTTGTTCGAGATAAAGACACATTGTATAAAGGAGTGATCGGAAATGATGTTCTGGAGAACTTGAATGTTACTATTGGAAGAAAACGAATCGTGTTCCACAAAGAAGACGAAATACCAAAGCCAATAAGCCGAGAAGTGCAAACTAAGACAAACATTTCTGAATTGCAGACAACGTTTGAGAGAATTATGACAATGACCTTGGATGAAGACGCTGCACTGGAAATTGATCTCAACCATTTAGACGAAGGTATAAAATCAGATATATTAGAAATGTTGAAGTCATATAAACCGGTAAAGCCTACTATATCGCCAGTGGAAATGAAGATTGTGGTAACAGATGATATTCCAATTTCTCAAAGGCCAAGACGTTTACCATATCAGGATCAAGTGATAGTGAATCAGCAGATAAAGGAATGGATGGAGGCTGGAATCGTTCGTCAAAGCTTTTCCGAGTATTCATCTCCTGTGGTGCTAGTTTCAAAAAAAGATGGCAAGAAAAGATTATGCTGTGATTACAGGAAGCTGAATCAGAAAATAATAAAAGACAATTTTCCGACAGCATTAATTGACGACGTTTTGCATAAACTGCAGAGAGGAAAGGTGTTTACAACCCTCGATTTATGCAATGGATTCTTTCACGTTCCCGTAGACGAAAGCTCACGGAAGTTTACATCGTTTGTTACTCAAAACGGCCAGTTCGAGTTTAATTTCGTGCCATTTGGGATAACCAATTCGCCAGCTGTATTCATGAGATACATATTTGCAGTCTTAAGGCCACTTATCGATGAAGGGATTGTTATTTTGTACATGGATGACATTATCATACCATCAGATGATGAGGAAGATGGATTAAATAAGCTGAAAAGAGTATTAAATCTAGCCGAGACTTCAGGACTGAAAATTAAATGGGAAAAATGTCAATTTTTACAAAGGCGAGTCAATTTTCTAGGATACATAATTGAAAATTCGACTATTAAACCGTCCAGAGAAAAGACTATGGCTGTGGAAAGTTACCCAATCCCAAGAGACAAAAAGGGTTTACAAAGGTTCTTAGGTCTTACTTCGTATTTTCGCCGATTCGTGAAAGACTTTGCAACAATCGCTAGGCCGTTGACGAATATGATGAAAAAAGATGTACCATTCATGATGAATGAAGAAGCACTTGCATCCGTTAGGCAGTTAAAAGTAGGTTTGTCAAATCCGCCAGTATTACGTTTGTTTGATCCGATGGGTATAACCGAAGTTCACTGTGACGCTAGTATGTATGGTTATGGCGCTATGTTACTACAATTTGATTCTGAAGACCAGAATTTCCATCCTGTGGAGTACATGAGTCGTAAGACTACACCAGCAGAGGAGAAGTATCACTCATATGAGTTGGAAGTACTCGCCATAATTCAGGCTTTGTCAAAGTGGAGGGTTTACGTGCTTGGGAAGAAGATAAAAATCGTTACAGATTGTAATGCATTCGCAATGACGATTAAAAAAAAAGAAGTGCCTTTAAGAGTGGCTCGATGGGCGATATTTCTACAAGATTTCGACTTCGAGATCGAACATCGACCTGGAACTAAAATGAAACACGTGGATGCGTTAAGCAGAATTCATTGCTTATTGCTCGAAAATTCTCTGAGACACAAGATACAACAGGCTCAGCTTTTGGATGAATGGATTAATGCGGTTAGAAAGGTATTGGAAAACGGGACATATGACGACTTTTATTTGCAGTATGATATTTTACACAAAGACCCGATTAAAGAACTTATAGTTATACCGTCGGCAATGGAGAGAGAAATCATAACTATGGCGCACCGCCAGGGGCATTTTGGAATTAAGAAGACCATAGATCTCCTAGAAAAGATTATTATATACCAAACGTTGCCAGCAAAGTTGAGGTGGTTATCAAATCGTGTGTGGAGTGCATTGTGAGCGAACAGAAGCATGGAAGGAAGGAAGGATTTTTAAATGTCATCGACAAAGGTGATGAGCCATTGACAACGTTTCACCTAGATCACATAGGCCCCATGGAATCGACAAAAAAGCAGTATAACCATGTTTTGGTCATAGTAGATGCTTTCTCCAAGTTCGTCTGGCTATATCCCACTAAGAGCACAGGATCTGAAGAAGTTGTTGATCGTCTGCAGAGACAATCGGAAGTATTCGGGAACCCGAAACGTTTTATAACTGACAGAGGAACTGCTTTCACTTCCAACATGTTTAAAGAATACTGTACCTCGCAAAAGATTCAGCATTTACTTATTGCTACAGGAGTACCCCGTGGAAATGGGCAAGTCGAGCGTCTTAATAGGACTGTTTCAACGCTATTGACCAAGTTATGTGCAGAGGAACCCAAGTCCTGGTATAAAAACGTTGGCAGGGTACAACAGTTCATCAACTCTTCGCCACCACGGAGTACTAAGATCTCGCCTTTTAAAATTTTGACTGGTATTGAAATGAGAACGACATATGATCAAGAGTTAAAGTCCCAGTTAGAGGAAGAATTACTTATAGAGTTGCAACGGGAGAAAGATGAAATTCGTAGATTAGCAAAAGATAATATAGCAAAAATACAGGAAGAAAATCGTAAGTCATATAACAAGTTTAGAAAGTCCGAAACAGAATACGAAGTGGGCGATATGGTTGCTATAAAGCGTACCCAGTTTGGAGCAGGGCTGAAGCTTAAGAAGAATTATCTAGGGCCGTATAAAATTGTTAGGAAGTTGAGACATGGTAGATACTCAGTGGCGAAGATTGGGGATGGTGAGGGCCCAAATAGGACCAATACCGTAGCGGAGTACATGAAGATGTGGAATCCATCATTCGGGACGAATGAGCCTGTAGAATGGCCGAATGTAGGATTGCGTGAGAACCTCTAATGTTATCGGAATGCCGATAACGATATTAGTAGGATAGATATCGATAGATGGGCAATCGGAGAGGGAGAGAGAAGAGCTTGAGTTGCTGGACGGAGAGGTTGTGTTGGTCTCGTGAAATTAAAAGTGTTCAATAAGATGGTTTCTTTTTTCTTTTGTTAATAATTAAATAAAAATGATAAGCTAAGATACATACATAAAAGCAAAGTGGTGTGAAGTGTATATTTTATTCTGGTCCAGTGGACTCAGCCTTCCTACATATATGAGGAAATGGAAGGGCAAAAAACGACAAAAAGTAGAAAAGGGTAGGAAAAAAAAAGAAAAAAACACAAAGACAGGGGGAAAAATAAAACAATTTTTGCAGAAAAGTTGAAGTGAAGCGTTACATTTGGCTGGGTTCCGTTCGCTTTAGTGTCCAGTCAAGCGCTTAGACAATTTTTTGTTGTTTTGCTTTGCTAACTTGCCATACCCTGTAATCACAAGTTAAGTGTGTCTATTTCAGAGTTTAGGGACTAAAAGATAAAGATCTTTCATTTTAGGAAATGAATATTATCACAGCTTTATCTTCAAATGTAGTAAATGGAATATGGCATCTTCTTTTTAAAGTATTAAAACCTATACATAACAATAGTTTTAAAAAGATATATTTCAAAAAATGGTAATTGAAGTCGCCAGAGGGTCATACACTGAGAAACACTGTCCAATTATGCACTATTGGCAGTAGTAATCCATAACTACAAGGTATTCGAAAAGCCGTTCAAATTACTTTTTCAATGAACTTGTTGATTTTAAATGGTTTGGCCAGTTCATTTGTGTAGGATTGCGTGAGAACCTCTAATGTTATCGGAATGCCGATAACGATATTAGTAGGATAGATATCGATAGATGGTGAATCGGAGAGGGAGGGGGAAGAGCTTGAGTTGCTGGACGGAGAGGTTGTGTTGGTCTCGTGAAATTAAAAGTGTTCAATAAGATGGTTTCTTTTTCTTTTATTAATAATTAAATAAAAATGATAAGCTAAGATACATACATAAAAGCAAAGTGGTGTGAAGTGTATATTTTATTCTGGTCCAGTGGACTCAGCCTTTCTACATTTTGGGGGCTCAACCGGGATTGTAACAAAGAGCGAGTGAGAGAGAAAACTTTATGAAGAAATCGCGCGTAATTGCAAGAGTGACGCCAACATAAGGAAACATGAGAGCAAGCGAGACAAAATAAAATGCGTGCTTTAATTTCACCACCGACAAGAAAAGAGACGAACACATGAGAAATAACAACAAAGATGAAAAGATGAGTAACGCTTAAAGACGACAATTTTGTTCAGAGAGGAACAAAATGAGGAAAAGCAAGAACAAAGACGAAAATATTTGAAAGACGAACAACTTCCCAAAGACGAAAATTTGTTCAGAGACGAACACGAAGAGCATCAAAAGACGAAAGACGACAAAAATTTGTTCAGAGAGGGACAAAACGAGGAGAAAAATTAAACTTGCTTGGATTCGGCGCTATCCAATCATTCAGGCAAGCCAAGAAGTAACCTGGAGCAGAGATCGGACTCGGAGAGTGGCTGCTAATACGAGGAGTACCAGATCAAGACGAGACGACCCGATTCACCACTACATGCACAGTCAGAAGGCATCATCCATCCAACATTGTGTGTGTGTGAGTGAGAAGAAGCTAAGACGTAAAGAAGACAACGCGTAAGAAGACAACTGCGTAAAGAAGATCACGAGAAACGGACAACATAGACGTAAAATAACCAGGGCTACATCGCAAGTACATTTATTTTTAATACTAACAATAGTTAAAAGTTTTGAAATAAGAGAACAATGAATTACAATTTTTAAAAATAAGAAAAGAAGATTTAAAAGTTGTGAAATAAGAGAACAATGAATTACAATTTTTAAAAATAAGAAAAGAAGATTTAAAATTTTGGAAAGAGAAAAGATGATCTAAAAGTTGTGAAATAAGAGAACAATGAATTACAATTTTTAAAATAAGAAAAGAGGATTTAAAATTTTGAAAATAAGAAAAGAAAGATTTAAAATTTTGGAAAATAAGATTTAAAATTTTGGAAAATAAGATTTATTTTAAAATTTTCGAATTAGAGAAAGAGAAATAAGAAAAGACGAACTACGAGTTTTGGAAAATAAGTAAGAAAGAAAAATTCAACAAAGAGGAATTAGAATATTTGTAATCATATAAACTAACATCTAATTTAAACACTAATTTAAATTATTTTGTAATCAATATTTTTACACATGTTGTATAACGAGATCACCGAACTGACCGTCGCAGGGTTAAAAGAAAAGTTAAAAGAGCTGAATTTAAGTGTAAAAGGCAACAAACCTGAATTAAGAGAGAGATTAATTTCATATTTTGATTTAGACACGAACGAGCAATCCTTATATTCAGAAGCTAATACCAGTATTCAAGGCGAAGTTGAAGAAGTTGAGAGAGAAGTGACAATGGCGTTCACCTTAAAAGATATTCGTGATTCGTTGACAGAGTTTGATGGGAGCAACAAAAAGGATGTATTAGAATGGCTTTCAGACTTTGAGGGTACTGCTGTAACAGTACAATGGAATGATCTTCAGAAATTTATCTATGGTAGACAGCTGTTGACAGGAGCGGCTAAGTTGTTCGTAAATAGTCAAGAGGGTCTAACAAGTTGGGGTGGACTTAAGAGCGCGCTACAGGATGAGTTTACTGTTAAATTGTCGGCAAAAAGAAGTTCACAAGCAATTAGAGAGTAGAAAGAAGAAATACAACGAGAGTCTGGTTGAGTACTTTTATCTAATGAAGAGTATAGCCAAAAGAGGCAGCTTAGATGAGGAAAGCATTGTCGAATACATCATTGAGGGTATCCCTGACTCTAAAATGAATAAAAGCGTTCTTTACCAAGCGAGAGATTTGAAGGAATTACGAGAGAAACTAACGATGTACGAGAAATATGCTTCCAACCAAGAGTCTAAAACAAAACCACGATTTGAGAAGCTGCAATCGAGGAATACTTTGGAGGATTTCAAATGCTTTAAATGTGGAGGAAAGAATCACGTCGCTAAGAATTGTAAAGACGATTTCAAATGTTTTAAATGTAATCAGATGGGCCACAAAGCTAATCAGTGTGAGGCAAGGAACACAAAAGAAACTAAGAAGGATAATACAAATTATCAACAAATGACACTTAAGTTTAATCGTTCTTTTAAGGACGTTCCAATAGGCAATAGAGTATTATCTGCTCTGTTTGATTCGGGCAGTGATCTTTCCACCATTAGCGAGAGCACTTATAAGGAAATAAACCCGGTTAACTTAAACCGTGAATGCAAGGAGGTAATTGGCGTAGGAGGGAAAAAGATTCGTACACTGGGATTTTTCAAGATCAAAACAGAGTTAGATGGCAACGCTGTAGAAATAGACTTTCATGTTGTTCGAGATAAAGACACATTGTATAAAGGAGTGATCGGAAATGATGTTCTGGAGAACTTGAATGTTACTATTGGAAGAAAACGAATCGTGTTCCACAAAGAAGACGAAATACCAAAGCCAATAAGCCGAGAAGTGCAAACTAAGACAAACATTTCTGAATTGCAGACAACGTTTGAGAGAATTATGACAATGACCTTGGATGAAGACGCTGCACTGGAAATTGATCTCAACCATTTAGACGAAGGTATAAAATCAGATATATTAGAAATGTTGAAGTCATATAAACCGGTAAAGCCTACTATATCGCCAGTGGAAATGAAGATTGTGGTAACAGATGATATTCCAATTTCTCAAAGGCCAAGACGTTTACCATATCAGGATCAAGTGATAGTGAATCAGCAGATAAAGGAATGGATGGAGGCTGGAATCGTTCGTCAAAGCTTTTCCGAGTATTCATCTCCTGTGGTGCTAGTTTCAAAAAAAGATGGCAAGAAAAGATTATGCTGTGATTACAGGAAGCTGAATCAGAAAATAATAAAAGACAATTTTCCGACAGCATTAATTGACGACGTTTTGCATAAACTGCAGAGAGGAAAGGTGTTTACAACCCTCGATTTATGCAATGGATTCTTTCACGTTCCCGTAGACGAAAGCTCACGGAAGTTTACATCGTTTGTTACTCAAAACGGCCAGTTCGAGTTTAATTTCGTGCCATTTGGGATAACCAATTCGCCAGCTGTATTCATGAGATACATATTTGCAGTCTTAAGGCCACTTATCGATGAAGGGATTGTTATTTTGTACATGGATGACATTATCATACCATCAGATGATGAGGAAGATGGATTAAATAAGCTGAAAAGAGTATTAAATCTAGCCGAGACTTCAGGACTGAAAATTAAATGGGAAAAATGTCAATTTTTACAAAGGCGAGTCAATTTTCTAGGATACATAATTGAAAATTCGACTATTAAACCGTCCAGAGAAAAGACTATGGCTGTGGAAAGTTACCCAATCCCAAGAGACAAAAAGGGTTTACAAAGGTTCTTAGGTCTTACTTCGTATTTTCGCCGATTCGTGAAAGACTTTGCAACAATCGCTAGGCCGTTGACGAATATGATGAAAAAGATGTACCATTCATGATGAATGAAGAAGCACTTGCATCCGTTAGGCAGTTAAAAGTAGGTTTGTCAAATCCGCCAGTATTACGTTTGTTTGATCCGATGGGTATAACCGAAGTTCACTGTGACGCTAGTATGTATGGTTATGGCGCTATGTTACTACAATTTGATTCTGAAGACCAGAATTTCCATCCTGTGGAGTACATGAGTCGTAAGACTACACCAGCAGAGGAGAAGTATCACTCATATGAGTTGGAAGTACTCGCCATAATTCAGGCTTTGTCAAAGTGGAGGGTTTACGTGCTTGGGAAGAAGATAAAAATCGTTACAGATTGTAATGCATTCGCAATGACGATTAAAAAAAGAAGTGCCTTTAAGAGTGGCTCGATGGGCGATATTTCTACAAGATTTCGACTTCGAGATCGAACATCGACCTGGAACTAAAATGAAACACGTGGATGCGTTAAGCAGAATTCATTGCTTATTGCTCGAAAATTCTCTGAGACACAAGATACAACAGGCTCAGCTTTTGGATGAATGGATTAATGCGGTTAGAAAGGTATTGGAAAACGGGACATATGACGACTTTTATTTGCAGTATGATATTTTACACAAAGACCCGATTAAAGAACTTATAGTTATACCGTCGGCAATGGAGAGAGAAATCATAACTATGGCGCACCGCCAGGGGCATTTTGGAATTAAGAAGACCATAGATCTCCTAGAAAAAGATTATTATATACCAAACGTTGCCAGCAAAGTTGAGGTGGTTATCAAATCGTGTGTGGAGTGCATTGTGAGCGAACAGAAGCATGGAAGGAAGGAAGGATTTTTAAATGTCATCGACAAAGGTGATGAGCCATTGACAACGTTTCACCTAGATCACATAGGCCCCATGGAATCGACAAAAAGCAGTATAACCATGTTTTGGTCATAGTAGATGCTTTCTCCAAGTTCGTCTGGCTATATCCCACTAAGAGCACAGGATCTGAAGAAGTTGTTGATCGTCTGCAGAGACAATCGGAAGTATTCGGGAACCCGAAACGTTTTATAACTGACAGAGGAACTGCTTTCACTTCCAACATGTTTAAAGAATACTGTACCTCGCAAAAGATTCAGCATTTACTTATTGCTACAGGAGTACCCCGTGGAAATGGGCAAGTCGAGCGTCTTAATAGGACTGTTTCAACGCTATTGACCAAGTTATGTGCAGAGGAACCCAAGTCCTGGTATAAAAACGTTGGCAGGGTACAACAGTTCATCAACTCTTCGCCACCACGGAGTACTAAGATCTCGCCTTTTAAAATTTCGACTGGTATTGAAATGAGAACGACATATGATCAAGAGTTAAAGTCCCAGTTAGAGGAAGAATTACTTATAGAGTTGCAACGGGAGAAAGATGAAATTCGTAGATTAGCAAAAGATAATATAGCAAAAATACAGGAAGAAAATCGTAAGTCATATAACAAGTTTAGAAAGTCCGAAACAGAATACGAAGTGGGCGATATGGTTGCTATAAAGCGTACCCAGTTTGGAGCAGGGCTGAAGCTTAAGAAGAATTATCTAGGGCCGTATAAAATTGTTAGGAAGTTGAGACATGGTAGATACTCAGTGGAGAAGATTGGGGATGGTGAGGGCCCAAATAGGACCAATACCGTAGCGGAGTACATGAAGATGTGGAATCCATCATTCGGGACGAATGAGCCTGTAGAATGGCCGAATGTAGGATTGCGTGAGAACCTCTAATGTTATCGGAATGCCGATAACGATATTAGTAGGATAGATATCGATAGATGGTGAATCGGAGAGGGAGGGGGAAGAGCTTGAGTTGCTGGACGGAGAGGTTGTGTTGGTCTCGTGAAATTAAAAGTGTTCAATAAGATGGTTTCTTTTTCTTTTATTAATAATTAAATAAAAATGATAAGCTAAGATACATACATAAAAGCAAAGTGGTGTGAAGTGTATATTTTATTCTGGTCCAGTGGACTCAGCCTTCCTACATTTGGTTTGTTGGCTCTGAACTTCAATGTTGTTGGCTATTTAATTAGCCAAGTTAATTCATTAAAGACTTCAAACTTGCTTTTTTGCTGTGTCACCTGTCTCTCCCTCCATCGACCGAACAGGTGAAGAGGCAACAAACTGTTTAAAGCATTTTTCATATTTCATATGAATCCTTAATCTTATGCTGCTTCTTCTTTTGTATTCCTTGCGAATGTTTGCACTTAGAAATTATGAAATATTCATTGAAATTTAATTAAAACTGCTCAAGTTTAGTGTGAGCTTCTAAAGGTACCCCTGAGGAGAAAAGAGAGCGAGAGTGAGAGGAAGAGGTAAAGGGCAACAAATTGCAGCAATTAATGTCATCAGCTGGCAACATGAAGCATTTTAGTCAGATAAATAACAACAATGATTCAAAGTGGTTTGGCTAACAATGCCAAACAATGCCATTGTGTTTTTGTTAGCCAAGTGTTGCCATTCTGGCTAGTTGAGGACGAGGGTTCATTTAGACTGCTGTCAGTTTGGTTGGGGGGTGTGGCATGTGTATTTTGCATACTGTTTGCTATCCTCAGCGATTGGTTGGTAAATAAAAACACAGAAACTATGGCGCAAGTTAGTCGACCGGGTTTTGTGACTAATTGTAAAGTTTACAAAATGAATTGTTAACTAGAGAATAGGGTAAAGTATTGATTTGAGTGACTTAAAACTAATGTTTTACATTATATTTTTCTGTCTTTTTAAAAACAGGAAAAGAGAAAACCAAAAAAAGTTTGTGTTCTTGAGGTATCTTCCAAAACCACTCATAAATATTTATGTATAAAAATTAAGGATCAATTTCAGTCTGGCACAAATTAATTTATATTTCATTAATTTAACAAACAATATTTATATCTATACTAAAAGACTTCATTAAGTTCCTCTTAGTTGCTTTTCATATTGGCTAAACGAGAATTCCAATGCCCACAACTAAATGACCGAAAATTGTATCACATTTTCCACGTTGTTGTGCGTTTGTGTGTGTTGGTGGGGGAACAACAAATCTGTGCTAATTAACTTGAAACCTTAGCATTTACCTTGGGGGCGTTGAGACTTCATCTTCATCTTCTACTTGCCCAGCTCCATGCCAGCAGCCTCTGGGGCCGATGCCAACATAAAAATGTCATATGTCAACTGCAGGCTGCCTTGTCAGCACTCATTAAGCTCTTAACCTCATTCCAAGCTCGAAGATATAGAGCAAGAGAGACAGAGACAGAATGTGTGTTTTTCTTGCCCTCTCACACATACATATACTGGACAAATGCAAGTGAGGTCTTTACTACCGAAATGTCGACACTTCTTGTTTGGGTTGAATCGGGCTTTGTTTTTTTTTGTCGCCCACTTTAAGGATCCAACTTGTTGGAAAAATTATGAATGGTTGAGCTCAAAATTCCACTCGTTTTTCCTTCACTTTTATTCCTTTCAATGAATTTAACTGCTTTCTTACGATGTCCCAAACCACTTTTTTTCTTCTTTCTTTCGCTCTTTCTCTCTCTCTCTTGACTTGAATGAATGAAATCAAATTAATTACGAAAGGCACGGGAAAAAAAAATAATAAAAGAAAGAAAGGAAACGACGATGAGGTTGATGATGATGATGAGGCTGAAGAAACACCAAGGCGAAGGATTC
>NW_027173301.1:0-165101 GCF_018151085.1 Drosophila tropicalis
ACAATAATAACCGCAATATACTTATTTGTAAATAAGAAAACTATATTCGATTGGGACAAGCAATTGAATGTACAGCTACATCAATCCACTAAGTTAAGCAACAGTGGCGATGTAGTTGTATGGCTTACATTTGGTGGCAGGTATAACGCAGGTACATCAGCAAATATTATATTTTTTTTAATTCAACCCAAGCACAAAATAAAATTATTTTGTACCAGGATCCTGTTCGTAAAACTTTTGAGCGAAACAGTACAATATCATTTCGAATTTGCAATGGGCTTATAAAAATACCAACTAGTCTAAGGTTGTTTCATGATAACTCAGGAATATACCCCAATTTTTTCTGCCGCTCTGTTATTGTTACTGATTCAAAATCTGATCAAATACAGCATTTTCGAATACATCGCTGGATTGAAGGAGTGACTTTCAAAACGCAACATAAACTTAGAAACATTTCGTACTGCGCGGAAATACTTCCGAAAGAATTGTACTCATGGTTTCCCCGATTTAAGCAAGCACTGGAGAATTATATGGGAAATTGGTATTTATTTCAACCAATAATAGGGCCTTGGCGTTTTGGAATGCCGCGCAATGCATACTGTCGTTATGAGCGTTCCTGTATATTTATCACTAAGTTATTTGTATCTATGTGCATTGTCGTGCTTTATTTTGGACGGACAGTCTCGATAGCTTGTGATCCGAGTCCTAAAAAGTACAATGATATTGGAATAGTAATTTGGCTTTGCTTTATTTTTTTTTTTTGCCAGTTCTTTATTACAGGAATCTTTGGAACTACTTCTTAAATTAATTATTTATTAATATTGTATGTATTTAAATAAAAATCAAGCAAGTTAGTCGTCTCGCCGGCTTTCTTATACCATGCATCAGGTGAAACAAATATTTTAAATTTCGAAGACCAAATATATGTATATCTCACTATCTCACTCTAACAAGCACATTTGCACTATAGGGCCGCAACTAGGCTTCATCGTGACGATCGTCATGGCGGTGGAGTGTTCAAGTGTTGTACCAATTGATCTGTCCTTAGGTGTTAAGTTTATTTGCGTTGAAGTTACATATTACAAATTTAGCTTATGTACTTCTTGTTCAAATATTGCTCCAGCTTCTGATAACATGACCTACATGCACCATGCTGATGCTTTGCAAACTATTTTTAGTCGTCTTAAAGATCATGATTTCCCTATAGTTTTACGTGATTTTAACTTATCTAATATTTCTTGTCTGGTTGATGATAATATCTTTCTTAATTCCTACATCTTAACATGTTTTTCTTGATAGCCTACTTGAATGTCCGCTATATCAGTTAAATTCTTTACTTAACTCTTCTAAAAGAATCCTTGATCTTGTTTTGTGTCGTATCCCACTGTTAGTTCAGTATCTCAAACACAGATCCTTGTGAAGACTGAAGATCCTTATCACCTTACCTTTGAAGTTTTTATTTCTTACAATTCCGTTACTAATTCATTTAATAATATCTCAGTGTCTCGTCGTGGATGTTTTCGTAAAACAAATTTTAGTCTTCTTGGCAACCTTATTATACCCTTGCAAAAAGGTTATATTAATTTTGGTCAGAAGTTTGCAACGTACAGAAGGAAGCATTTGCGACCATATAAAGTATATACATATATTTTTGATCATCATGACAAGACGAGTACATATAGACTTGTCCGTCCGTCCGACCGTCCGTCCGTCCGTCAGTGCATTGTTGTTATAGTTTTTTTTCAACTTCAGCGCGCGTCGCTTTGTACTTTTCGTTTCTTTGTTCATTCGCGATTGAATTTCGTAGGGGCAGGAACTGTTGAATTTTTTCAAATTCAGTGTACACAGTAATAAAGGTAAGTGTTGTTAAAATATTATGAAGTTTCCATTCCCTAATCAATTTTGTTCTTTTCAGAATCCATCAGAAATCCAATTCCGGATGAGCCGGCGGGGCATGTGCTAAGACATTGGTTGGCACAAGCCAAAAGAAGTAAAGCAATAAAAAACATAAGAACAATGTAAATATACATACAAGTTAAGCACTTCTATCATAACAAGGAGTCAAGTACTTATACCATAAAACCCAAGTGCGTCAACACATGCCCATTGGCCGATCCTATTTCATCATCACAAGCAATTCCCATCGGTCAATTCCTATTTCATCATGTCGCATGATCGCCTGTCTCAAATAACAGTCCGATCGCTAGGATAAACAACAAGTCACCCCACTCAATCGTCACATGCCAATTTGTCGCATGATCGCCTATCCCAAGTAACAGTCCGATCGCTAGGATAAACAAAAAGCCTGATACCCAGAATCACCCCACAAATTTCGGCAATAAACAAAGAATGGTCCTGAACACTTGTGTAAGCAAAGAATGGTCCCACGCTCTTAGTGGACTAATGGACTCAGCCAACGCCGCCGCCTGCGACGACGTCAATTATCCAAGCCTTCATCCAACATAATCAAATCATAGAAAATCAGTCTTAAGCCTAAGTCCAAACCATCCGGTAACTTCGCTTTAGCTCCGCGGAATTCACTCAGTCAGAATCTTTCAGTTATCATTAAGTTGTAATTGTAAAGTGACTTTAAATAAAAATTGTATTTTTTTATACCGTGAGTGAAGGAAGCGTTTAATTTACACAAATATTTAAACTTAATGTAATATATTTAAGAATAAAAATAAACAAATTTAAATGTATACACACATATGTTATTAAATAAAAACTAATGCGTGTTAAAAAACCAAATCAAATAAATTTTTTATTTATTTTTGGGAAAATGCGGGGATATTCCATCGACGATGTCGCCACAATGTCGCCGCAATGTCGATTGTAAATCCGAGCTATAATTTTTCTGGGACATTGCGTCGACAAGTCGCCGCAACTTCGATTGAAAATTCAACCACTATTTTGCTGGGACATTCCGTCGACATGTCGTTGAAAGTTCCGTTGAACACACGAGCGACTTTCTTATTCGTCTTCAGAGGAAATTCCGGCGATATGTTGCCGAAAATTCGATAGAATGTCCGAGGCGCTTGTATGGCATGCCCCTGAAAGTCCGAGGCGACATCTGAGAAATCGCCTCGGACATTCAGAGGAATTTGCGGCGACCGGTACTGATGGGTACATATGTACATAAAACATACATACACACATGCATTAATTCGATTGTAACAGACACACAAATACAGACAAAATATAGAGACCCAAAACTCTTATTAATAAAAGACACGTCTGTTTTAACATTTGAATCGAACAGACGTTTGAGTTATTCGGGGAAATATTAAATACACACACATCTCACACACCCTCAACCAAACCATCCAGCTCCCGATGGTAATTGGCTCAGATGGGTCAGGAATGGATCTACTTATGTTCACATTGAGAACTATTATTATTTTGTTTCGTAAGTAAAGTGCATTCAAAAAAAAAAAAATTTGCTGTGTCTTAAGTGTAATGGTAATTGGTAATTGGAACGGAATCAATTGTTGATAATCGTTTACATAGCAAAACCAATCACACAAAAAAAAAAATATATATATTTACCTTACAGTATTGTAGGAATTTGTTTTATTCACTATATTTATTTGTAGTATTTTAGTTTATTTTAACGTAAAACTATTTATTTGATTATTTTAATTAGATTTAGTTGGAAATTAGTCGTCTTTACTGCTTCACGTCGTTTCGTCTTTCGTCTTTTTTGCAACCGCTCTCGCTCGCCTCTTCGGTTCGACTGCGCGTCTTTAGCTCAATTCGCCTCGCTCAGCAGAGTTGCCAGACCCAATCCCACAACTCGGCCATCCTAGTACGCATTCGCCTCGAATGCATCCAGGTCGTCTATGTCGCAGGGAGCCCACGGCTTCACATAGGCAGCGCAAGTCGTGGTTCGCCTAGGACCATCGTTGAACAATGTATCTTTGACCACGTCGTATGTATCTCTTTACCATGGTAATGCGGTACGGACCTAAATATTTGGGCTTCAGCTTCAAACCTCCTCCAAGTTGGGTTCTTTTAATAACTACCAGATCACCCACTTTGTATATGGAAGCAGGTCTGCGACGTAAGTTGTAGGTCTTCTTATTTTCTTCTGCTGCTTCGCTATATTCCGTAGATCATCTCTGTTGTCGTTAAAAATCTGAAAAATCTCATCGTGAATTATTTCTTTCAGCTTAAGGTCGTCTTTTGTGTGCATCCTTGTACCAATCGGTAGTTCGAACGGCGTTGAATGTGTGCTTCTGCTGTACGTTGAGTTAATCGTTTGTTGCACTTTGCCGACAAACTTATACCATTTTCTAGGGTCTTCTATCGAAATCTTAGACAACACGGATATAATAACAGCGTTAAGGCGTTCGACTTGTCCGTTCGCTTGTGGAAGACCAGTCGTAACTGCGTGAAGTTCGATATTTTCTGCTTTGCAAAACTCTTTAAACTCGTCAGAAGTAAACGCAGAACCTCTGTCAGAAATAATTTGAACTGGATTTCCAAAAATTAAACTTTACAACAACAGCCTTGTGATTACTTCCTTCGTAGAAGTCGTTTTCGTCGGGTACAACCAGCAAAATTTTGTAAAGCCATCGATAACTGCAAGAATATGCTTATACTGCTTGTGAGTTGACTCTAAGGGTCCAAGAAAATCGATGTGGAACGTCTGAAAGGGCAGTTCTTCTTTCGGCAGTGGATGCAGTTCTCCTTCTTTTTTACCAAGCTTTCGATTAAGTGTTAGACATGGAATGCAGCATCTTATTTGGTGTTGTATTTTCTCATCTAATTTTGGGATATAATACTTCTTTGCAATTATTTCCTTCGTCTTTTTCACAGAAAAGTGACCTCTTTCGTGAGCATTGTAATACGTCCGATGTTGTATCATTCAAGATGTAATATTTTGAGTTTGCAAAAGAAAGACACAAGCAGGTCTTTTCAGTTTGAGTATGGTTTATTGAATAATTCTTAATTCTATTACAATTGTTCTCTATAGCTAAAACCGCGTAGCTGCGCTGCTGGCAATGCAGGCAGAGGAGCGGTATGCTTATGTATAAACATATTTATGTATAAATTTATGAATGTATAAATCTATAATGTTTACATAAGAGCATGTATGTATATATGTCGCCGCAGCGAGAGAGTGAGGATGTATCATATTGCATATTGGGCATGAGTGGCCGCGTGTGTTATATTTGCCGACGCAGCAATTGTCCAGCACCATGCACTCATGGGTGGTTATGTTGCTTAAGAGGCAAATGTACTTGAATGTTGCGCACATAAATATTGTTACTAATTGATACAATATATTTGTATACATTGTAATGTTGTTATTCTAGAACATGCTACATCCCCCCCTCTTTAGAAAAATAAAGGAATTATATGGAGTTATTTTCTAATGGGAATTTATTTATGTATTATTGGTAAAAAAAATTTTTTTTTTTTTTTTTCATTGTTTTTAATTTGAATAGTTGATTTTCTGTTTGATAAAAATTTTTGTTTTGTTTTATTATTATTTTGTTCATATATATTAATTGATAAAAATTTTTAACCTATCTTTATGCACTAATTGTTTCTTATTCTTTGTATCCTTAATTAAAATGTTATCCCTATCTCTTATTTCTTCTATATTGTATGGGCCTAAATACTTAGGTTCTAACTTATGACCCGTATCATTACGTAATAAAACTTTACCTCCTATTTCTAATTCGATATCTTTTACCTTTCTATCATATATTTCCTTATTCTTTGCCTTATGCTGTTCTAACATAATTCTGGCTCTTTTATAAGCCTGTTCTAATCTAAATTTTGATTCCTTAGCATAATCTTCTATGTTATATAGTGGATTTATATTATCAACACTATTAAAATGTTTGGGTAAGTTCGCAGTTTTACTAAATACCAACTCATATGGACAATAATCATGTGCCATAGAGGGTGTTGTATTAAAACAATATGCGAAGTACCGTATCCATACATCCCAGTCAGTTTTGTCAACTGAAATGTATGATCGTAAATATTCATTGAGTGTTCGGTGGCTTCGCTCCACAGTGCCTACAGTTTGGTGATGATGTGCCGTTGAAGTTATCTTTTTAATTTGCAAGTTTTTGCATAAATCTTCAATTATTGAGTTTCTATATTCTGTTCCCATGTCCGAAATGAACGTCTTCATTGGACCGTACTGCAGAATGAAATCTTCAAAGATAGCTTTCGCTACTGCTTTTGCACTTTTGTCTTTTATTGGTATTATTACAAGGTATTTAGTTAGATCGCAGATTAAAGTTACTGCGTATTCATTTCCTTGTTCTGATTTTGGGAGTGGACCGATCGTATCCACAATTACCCTGTCGAAAGCCAGTTGCGGCGTTTCAGTTATGATTAATGGAGTTTTTGTGTGTTTTGTTATTTTTGTTTGTTGACACTTATTACATTTTTTTATAAATTGAGATATATCTCGTGTCATATTCCTCCAATAGTAATGCCTTTTTATTTTGGCCATAGTTCTTAATATTTCAGTATGACCTCCTTGTATGGGGTCATCGTGGAACGTAAATAGTATTGCTTCTTTTTCTTTATATATTCTATTGAGATAAAGAAAAAGAAGCAATACTATCTATTCTATTGAGATAATTTCAAAGATGTTTTCGCTCGGTGCCACTTTGACGATTTATGTTGAGTATACCGGCTTCCTTTTCGAGCCTTTGAAAAAATTGACCTAAGTCGAGAATTCCATTGGTATACATATCGCAAATGTCAATTCTTGCTATAACTTTCTTGCCATGTTTGAATGTGGTTAAAGAATCGGTTATTCGCAAGGTCACTACTTTTGTACTTCGTCGTTTACAATGACGTCATACACATTGGGCTTAGAAACATTAAGAGATTGCTTTTGCAACTCTTTTATATTATTTTCTTTTTCTTTTCCTGCGCAGGAATTTGACTGTTTACTTTGATTTCTGGTAGTGACTCTCAGAATTTTGTGATTGGTTGGTATATTTTGTAAGTCCTATATAGTTATTCTCGATAGCGCGTCGGCTACGAAATTATCTTTTCCCTTTAGATATTCTACCGTAAAATTATATTCCTCTAATTCAAGTCGCATTCTGGTTAGCTTGGAACTTGGGTTTGCCATTGAAAACAAATAAGTTAATGCTCTGGAAAATTTTTTGATAACGTAGTTAGTACTGCGTTTTCACGCTGTTCTTTATTTGCTTCTATTATTTCGTAGCCGGAAAGCGGTTCATATTTCAAATTTGATATGTTTACTATTTGGTCTATGTTTGTAGTGTTTAGCAATCGTATGACTGCGATTTGGGGTTAGTTATGGTATTTGCTAAATAAATACCATTATGAATTTCCTGATTTGGGATCAATACACTGTCTTCTTGTGAACTTATTTCGATTTTTCGGACAACTTGGGATCTTGCTGGCAATACTATTGAATTGTTACCAGAACTGTACGATATTGGTACATATATTGGATATTTTAGGTTGTTTGGTCTAATTATTAGACCAGGATTTAGTTACTTCTTGACTGATTCCATGTATGTTTATAATTTTATTGGTTTGAATATTTTGAAGATTATCAGAATTTCCTTTACATTAGATATTTCCGCTCCTGTGTCTATTAAGAATACTAACTTTTTTCCCGTTGCCACATTCGTGAAGGTAACAAACGTATTTTAAACTGATGGCGTGAATCTTATTACTTTTTACTGATGAGTATCTAAAGGTGCCTGGGAGTTTCCCGAAGCATTCTGTCCTACCATAACATTATTATTGGTATAACCGTTTTGTCGGTTATTTCCTCGGTTACCTCTATTATTCTTGTTGTAACCTCTGTTGTTATTATTCCTGTTTTGCTGGGAATTTTGGCCGTTATTGTTATTATTATAGTTATTATAATAACCACGACCATTGCCTCTACCGCGACAACAAATATAAATTTGTTATTATAATTACCACGGTTTCTTTGAGCATAATAGATGGCCTTATTTTGGAAGCTATCTGTGGATCCCGACTCTACTGAAAGAGTGGTAAATCTAGTAATTGCTTCTTTAGCTGATTGAAAGTGTCCTGATTCCATTAATAATTGGACTCTTGGACTTTTGGTGTGACCTACCATGGCATTTACTGCCACTTTGGTAGTATATTTTACTGCTTCCTCACTTGGAAGACCATCGGACATATATGCGCTTTTAAGGGCGTCAGTCAACTCAGTAATTTCGTTTGTGTATGAAACACAGTTATTGGGATTTCTCTGCAGATTTTTAATTTTTGCAGTTAAAAGGTCTACTGAGTCACCCTTGCTTGCTAGCCGCTTGACCTTTTAATTTTGATTTCATTAGTTGGATGGCTACCGCTTCGTGCGGTTCTTTTATGGTGTCAAGAACGCGAAGCGCTCCGATGAAACCTGGTAGACTTTTATCATCGAAGTATGGTATCAGCTTGTTGGCTGTATTTATGAATTCTACCCTGGTTTGTGTCATTGTGCTTTCTTTTGGAATGGCTGGTTTTTTATGACTTATTATTGATTGATCAGAGCTCACTGATAGTTCCTCTTGACCTATTTCTTCATCAGCCATTGGTTTCGTTACTTCTTCCAGTGATATTGAACTTTCCAAATCTTTGTTTATATTCAATATTGTATCTTTTCAATACGGACTTTGCCTTTTGTTTGCATTCATCATAGAATGCATCTGCGGCTGTTTTTCGTCCCGCACTTAGTTAACTGTAGTGTTCTTTTAACACTGCTCTGATTTCGGATGTTTCTAACTACCGTGGCATTGCCAAACTTTCGGCAATACCTAAACTTTTTGAGAAAATTATTACGTCTTCCCTTCAACATCTATCCAGATCCACTATTTCTCCTTGTCAGCATGGCTTCATGTAAGGTCGTTCGTCGCTTACCAACCTTTTAGAATTGACTACCCTTGTACACCATGGCTTCCGTGAAAAGTGTCAAACTGATGTTATTTATACTGACTTCAGTAAGGCTTTTGATACGGTTGATCATTCTTTGCTTCTCGCGAAACTTAACATCATGGGATTTTCACCAAAATTATTGGGTTGGTTAAAGTCGTATCTTATTGGCAGAACCCAAAAGGTGTCTTTTCGTTCCTCGATATCTAAAACTGTTCGAGTTACGTCAGGTGTACCCCAAGGCAGTCATCTGGGCCCACTATTATTTACATTGTTTATAAATGATTTGCCTTTGACCTTGGCTCATTCACGCGTTCTCATGTTTGCGGATGACGTCAAGATTTGTTATTCCTATAATGATCCTTCTTTCCAACAGTACTTGCAATGCGTTCTGTGATTGGTGCCACGTTAATAAATTACACCTTAATGACTCTAAGTGTTCTTTTTATGACTTTCAGTCGTTTGTCTCCGCTCCTAGCTCATTACTCTATTAAGTCTGTTCTGTTAGATTGTGTTCCATCATTCAAAGACTTAGGCGTTATGTTTGACCCTAAACTTTCATTTAATGTTCATATTTCTTCAATTGTCAACAGAGCAAGCAGCCTTCTCGGCTTCATTAAACGTTGGGCCAAAGAATTTGATGATCCCTATGTAACAAAGTTTTTATACACTTCGTTAGTTCGCCCTACTTTAGAATATTGCTCGCCAGTGTGGAACCCGCAATATGATGTTCACCAGCGTAGTATTGAATCAGTACAGAAGCAATTCCTTAAGTTTGCGCTACGCGGTCTAAATTGGGACCCGGGTCTTCGCCTACCTTCTTATTCTGACAGACATCTTCTTATTAATCTTCCTTCACTTTATAACCGTAGGCTTGTTTTTGGCATTCTCTTTCTCCATAAACTAGTCAACGGCGAAGTCATTTCTACCATTTACTAGATACGCTGTATTTTTGTGTTCCCTCACGTCGGACCAGAAACTTTTTATACCCTTGCAAAAAGGGTATATTAATTTTGGTCAGAAGTGTGCAACGCATAGAACGAAGCATCTCCGACCATACAAAGTATATATATTCTTGATCAGCACGTCGAGACGAGTTCAAATAGCCATGTCCGTCCGTCCGTCTGGATCAACGCAAACTCCTCCTAGACCTTAAGAGCTACAGAGCTCACGTAGGCTTGTATATACTGCAGGCGTTGGATATCTCGTATTCAGCCGGATCGGACCACTATATCATATAGCTCCCATACAAACCCCAAAGTCACGAATAGTGACTTTTCTCAATAACTTCCTTATTTTCTATGTTATTATCGTGAAACTTAATATTAGAGAGTTTATTACGCTTATAAACGACTGTGCCAAATTTGATCAAGATCGGGTGACTATATCATAAAGCTCCCATAGGAACGATCGGTCGAAAACAGTGACTTTTGTAAATAACTTTGTTACTTTTACCGCGATTGCTTTGAAATTAAACATTTGTTAGTTTAGTATATCTGTTAATGACTGTGCCAAATTTGATAAAGATCTGGTGACTATATCATATAGCTCCCATAGGAACGATCGGTCGAAGACAGTGATTTTTGTAAATAACTTCGCTACTTTTAACGTGACTGTTTTCCAATTAAACATTTCTTAATTAAATATATCTGTTAATGACTGTGTCGAATTTGATAAAGATCGGGTGACTATATCATATAGCTCCCATAGGAACGATCGGTGGAAAACAGTGACTTTGATCAATATCTTCGTTATTTCCTAAGATTGTAGGCCATTCTTTCGCAAACATAAGCCTTTTTAGATAAAACGTTCTTCCACATTAATGGGTAATAGGTAAGGAAAGAGTTACCAAAACAACAACTTGCAACCAAGGGTATACATACTTTGACGCGGTCAAAGTTAGCCCCGGCCCTCTGGTTTCCTATTCACCTTAGTATATGTCTGACTAACTACTCTCTTCACGAACCTCTTCGTGTTCTTTGCCAATCTTTTAACAACCTTTCTCACCTTATCTCTCCTCATCTTTCTGTCACTTCTCTTCGCGCTATACTTTTTAATCATCTACAGCGAAACCAATGAAAATATTCTGGACTTGGATTGGCTGCAACTCATCGCTGGCCACATTGGCTGTGATAGGGGGCAAAGCTGGCACCTTGTGCAAATAAAACACCTCCACCGGGTCGGGGATGTTTAGTTGTGTATAAAGGTAAGCTACCTTCTTCATTTAATTACTATCTGTCTTTAGCTTAAGCTTTTTCGTCGACTGCTGTGTTAGTTGACGTAAATAAAATAAATAGATAAATAAATAAATAATAAGATTGAATCAAATTGTCATTTCACACTGAGCAATGCATGTCGTTATTAATGTAACACACGAGGACGTGTGATGGTCAGGAGGGCCGTACAGTGTTGTACTATAATTAGTTTACATCTAATGTTAATAAAATAAGAACTTTTTATGTTACTGCAAATATGAGTTTGGTGATTTATTAATGGATGGAAGTTGACTGATTAAGCCAGATACGGGTAATTGAGTCAAGATAAGAGACCGTGTGGCCAACTAGAGCAAATAGTACATTGCTATGTTGGAGCGAAATAGTTTGTGGTTGCCCTTGCCGGGATAATACAAGTAAAACATAAATATTATAATGGTTTGCCAATATGGATGACATGTATCTGTTTTATTCAATGTAGAATAATGAACGGGAAGGATCTTCATATTCTTTTACACGAGGACATAACTTGTCAGAATCAAATACGTTAAAGTTGTACTAATAGTCGTTTAGTGGACTTCATTCGACTGGACTCACACACAAACACACCGCAAAAACAATTGCAATCACCAAAATTCCCACCCATTGATACGTATTTAATAGATAGAGCTCAGACATTTTTGTATACCGCTGAACCAGTATTGTGTGACGGTATTTAAGTGGATTTCGCCGACACAATAATTTATAGAACAAGCATTTTCTAACGAGCTGCAAAGGTAACACAAATTATTATTACCTTAAACTTTTAAACTTTAAACTTTAAACACAAATTATTATTTAAACCAACCAGAGCATTCAATTATTTAACAAAATCAGAAAATGGCTTTATAGTGAATTGATATCATACAGTTGTTAATTTAGTTTACAAAGCGAACTACTAAATAAGCAAATCTCTCAATGAAGATCAGCTGAAAATAGGCCATCAAGATGATAATCTCATGATAATGTGCCCAAATTGAGCAAACTTACTCTATTGATATTTCCCGAATTGTAAACTTATTTAAAGAATTTTCTTTCCGTTTAACTCATTTTGCCTGGAGGCAAATGTTTGGTCTTTCTTATTAGTTTTCCTTACCAATCTTTCTAAAATATTGCTTAAATAATCACTCATTGATTAAAGTTTTTTTGGCATGAAGGATAGTTGGCAACCGTTTTCTTCTTTTTGGGTGAGAAGTTGTCTCAGACCAGCAACCGAAGCTCCAAAAGTGAAAATGGAATATTTATTATTTCAAAAATGTCTTGAGGCTCGTTTTTCTTGCAGTCATGAATTCATAAATAACAAGAAAAATGAGTAAAATAAAGCGAAAAATGCATGGGGCAGCAACAAAAATGTGATAAACAAGCTCCGGGGTTGACAAGACTAATAGCCAACAACAGAGGGAGGGGGCCGACAAACAAATAATATTATTAGTTATAATAGTAATTTGCCAGTGGACAGCCAACACAAGGAACCAGAAATGCCAATAAATGGATCAAATATGATGAGACCGAGTGCGAGTCCTTGATGGCCATAAGCGATTAGCCACACAGCCTTGAGGATTGCTTACCAGGCAGAGCACAAAGGTCAAAGGAAAAACACACACACAGAGACAGAGAGCTGGAGAGGGAGATGGAGAAAGATACAAAGCATAAACAACATAAATTTATTTGCTGTTAGCCTAATGTTATTTATACCTTTCAATTACAATAACTGAGCGTGGGAAGGGGCGTCCTGGAAGCGATTTCAAAGGTAGACAACAAGTTAATAATAAAGCATGACCCATCAGCAATCAGCCAGCAAAATGACAACCCCCTCACCCCATCCCTCTCTCATCACTATCAAATGTAATGCGTGCGCATAAATAACTTGGCCTGTACCTCCGACTCCGTCCCAAAACCACGCACTCAGCCTGACAGAGGAGCAACAGTAGCGAATGGTGTGAATATTAAGCCAACGCCAAAAAATTTACGGCTGCCGTAAAAGTTTCGCTTCAGATATAACTCAAAGTCATATCTGCCCGGGGATGGAAGACAGGACAGAGGGGAAAGAGTGTTGCGGCATCGGTATTGCCAACTCATTTGATTTTCAACATCGACTGTGACCTTTGTCACTAGTCGACTAACTCAACAGCAACTGGCAATAAATAAGGCAGACAACAACCGCAAAAAAACTACAAAATCACCCCGATGGCTGTAAGGTAAATAATTTATAGACAAAACAAACATTTAATATAAAAATTCTATTCCAAGGCATTTTAAATGTTAAATCCTTTGAATTCCATTCAGTTGCCCTGTCAATGCGTTTGCATTGAATCATCCCCTCCCCCCAACATAATCAGCAGCTTTGCTGAGTCGATGGAATCGATTTGCATAGTTTAGGAAATGCCTACAACTCGCGAATCGAAGCTTGTCGTTTATCACAGTTGATCCAAGTAGGGCTGTTCTCGATTCTCTCAAATGTCATCAATTGTCAAAAAAACTTGGCTGACACTGACGAAAAAGCCCTAGGAGAAGGGGAGGTACATTTCGAAGCTAGTAGAAACTGTAGTGGCAAATAACTTTGTTGTAACCCCTCTCAATAGGGGTAACATAAAAGAAGTTAAATGTCAAATACAAACAGAGGACAATTTCCGCATCATCGAAAAGTACCTCCGTAATGCTAACATCAACTTCTATACCTACCAACTAAAAAGCAGTAAAGGGCTCCAGGTTGTGTTAAAGGGGATTGAGCCATCGGTCCCAACTCAAGAAATAGCAGACGCATTGGCCGAAAAAAAACTTTGCGGTTAAGTCTGTTGTCAACATCATCAACAGGAACAAAGTCGCACAGCAGCTCTTTAAAATCGAGCTCCAACCAAAAGCAAAGCGTTCGAATCTAAATGAAGTGCACCCAATCTACAACCTTCAGCTCCTATTGCTTAGATATGGGGCATAGGAGCCCCATAAGAGATACCAACCACCGCAGTGTAAAAACTGCCAGGAATACAACCACACCTCTAACAATTGCAATCTCAGGTCAGTGTCTGTTGGCTGCGGCGAACATCATAAAGATGGCATTTGCACCAAAGACAGAAACAACGTCGCACAAAGACTATGCAGTAACTGTGGAGGGAACCACACGGTTAACTACAGAGGATGTCCTGTCTTTAAAGATTTTAAATCACACCTATCCGGGCGCAAACCCCCAGCTTTACCAAAAATCACCTTCAACGCCTCTAAAACTACACCGGAGGTATTCTTCGCCAAGGCTGTTAGATCATCTAACATGCCCGCTACAACCAGTCCTAATATCCTTCTCTAATGTGCTCCGAACTGGACAGACGGAGCCCGCGAAAGAGACCACGTCACTCCACCATCTACAGAATCCGCAATCTAGCGCGCCAGAACTTGGTCAGCAAACTCTAAGTGGCTTAGAGGCCCTATTGTCTCACTGAATCAAAACATGACCGCTTTTATGACGTTCATGCAAAACTGGTCTCATAAGAACTTAACTTTATTTTTACTTTAACTTCACTGAACTGTGTGTGCCACTGCTAGAACACGTCTTGATCTTTCGTTTGCTCTCTTATTACTAAATTTTCATTTCTTACGCAACTACGTAGGCTATATAGGTTTATAAAGAATGACAGAGACAGAGTAGCTACTACTCCTGATTTGGTGGAAACCTGAACCGCTCGTACGAGGACATCATCTCATGCGAACACCTGAGTTACCCGTCCTAACAGCCATGCCGATGGAGGCGCGTTAGATTCCTTGATCAGTATAACATTACCGAGCGCAATATTTGGTAACTTGATGGTCCATTTCGGGCGCTGTTGTAGCGATGTCAAATATTCTTGATGCCAACGCTTCCAAAATCCTTGAAGAAATGCTTGAACATGCTGCTAGTAGCTCAATCGATTGGTCTGAGTCTGCAAGTAACTTTCTTCAGGAACTGCTGTATAAGTTCTACCAATTAAGAAATGTTCCGGTGACAGGTATGTTGTGACCAATGGTCGCGAATTAACGACAGATTCTATTTGCAATAGCAGTGTGTGCATCTGCTGAAAGGTGAGGACGTTGATTCCTATTACTCGTCGCAAATGCAGCTTAACCAAGCGTACTGCCGACTTCCATTTACCACCCCAGTGTGGTATTTACCACAGGGAGAATAAAATTCCATTTAATACCTTGATGCGCAAGGGCTTTCGAAACGACGTCATTGTGCTCGCGAGAAGCTGTAACATTTCATCTAGTGCGCGTTTTGATCTAACAAAGTTGCGACCATTATCGCTATACATTTGGGAGCATTTCCCACGACGAGCCATAAAACGTTTTAATGCCGCCAAGAATGCTGAGATCAGTGGCCAGCTCCAGAAGAAGAGCTGAAGTAACCATACATACAAACAGGCAAATGTAGCCCTTTTCCTTCCTAGGGTTTCGTCCATTGTGAACCTTTAGCAAATGGAAACAGCCGGCAAATTGGCCGTAAACTGATGTGCTGTGTGATGGCGCTGTCTAAAACAGTTTAAACCATTATGCCAATGATACAATATTTCTGGCGAATTATTACAAACATTGCTGAAACTCCTGGATGAAGGTTGACCTTATGCTCATGTCTCAGCAGCAATTCCACTTGGCGATGGTGTTTCGTCAAGACTACTGGATGCTTGGCATCTGCAGGCAATTGCGACCTTTCCAAACGTCCACCCACAAGTATAATTCCATCTTCGTCAAGTAAGGGAGATAGTTTGCTTAAATTGATCGTCGCTCCAAAGACTGCTTCCTCAAAAGCAGCTGTCTTTCATCATTGAATTGATTTTGTGCCTGTCGTAGTCAAAACCCTCAATATTCACACTTGCTTGATTTGATTCGATGGACACAACGGAGTACATTTGCGACCACTCGAACTAGTCTGATCCAAGATGATATTCTTTCAAGTAGTGAATCAAATGGGGAATTTTCAATATTCTTGGAAATAGTTGTCGAGACTTTGGTTTTGAACTCAAGTTCTGCTGCTGTCTTGAGAATTGAGCAGCAAGTTGATGGTCTATTCAGTGTCTCTGAGTACAGTGTACAGTCGTGCAGCCAAGATGGTCCTTTCCACCATAGATCAAAGTTAATTAACTCACTTACTAGCATGTCTCGTGATGCACAATCCGGAGGTTTTTCCTTAGTGCTAACGTGTCTCGAAGCGCTACGTGTGCTACAAATGTTTTAAGTTTACAAGGTTGAGGCGAAAGCCATGAAAAAACGATTGTAACAACGACTTCTGCTTTAATGGTGAAACTCTTGTTTTAGCTGCAATGAGTGCCACTCCGATGCTTTCATCTAAGTGTGTCACACGGTTGTAAATAACAGCAGAGTAAGCCTTTAACGAAGCATCTGAAAATCCATGCAGTTCGATGTCATCGGGTTGATTGTCTACAAATCGTGGTATCTTCAGATTCCTTAACGTGAAAATGTCCAATGCAGCCCAAGCACCTTTGCTGCCATCTTTGAGAAATCAATTTCATTTCCCTCGTTGCTAGCAATTCGTTTACTATTCGAGACCCATTTGCTTAACTCCAATTGTGCCCGGGACATAAGGAGTACCTCTCCTGTCAGTAAATCATCAACGTAGAAATGATGATGAAAAAAAAATCCAAAAGTATCTCAGCAGCTATTGGAAACTCGTATTCGTGATCGGCCGCCAGTTGTTGCGCCCAGAAACGGTGCACATGCCGTGCCATAGGTAACTGTGGTCAAATATAGCTTCAATGGTTCCTCAGGGTTCTCTCCAAAGAATTCGTTGGAAATCCTAATGTTCAGGTGCTACCGAAATCTATCTAAACATTTTGACGACGTCCGCAGAAAATACGAATCTGTGCATTCGAAAACGGAGACAAACGTTAAAGAGGTTGCGTTGTATGAATGGGCCAATGTGAAGTGCGTAGTTAAGAGATAGTCCATCCCGATCTTGAACTGATCCGTCGAACACCACCCGCAGCTTGGCACCTATGACTGGATGGTGTGGCAAATAGAATGACATCTTGCATACGTTTTTGGCTTTGTCTGCAACTACTTCCTTCATGCGACCCAGCTGGATATACTCTCTCATAAACTGAGTATATTTTAACTTCCTTCATTAGACGACGCTTGACTGCGAGAAAGGCAACTCAGGCCATTAACTGATTTGCTGTGTGATGGCGCTGTCTAAAACAGTTTAAACACTCATGTGTGATACGTCGAATAAGGTTTCGTGCGCCAATGATCCAATATTTCTGGCGAATTATTACAAACATTGCTGAAACTCCTGGATGAAGATTGGCCTTATGCTCATGTTTCAGCAGCAATTCCACTTGGCGATGGTGTTTCGTCAAGACTACTGGATGCTTGGCATCTGCAGGCAATTGCGACCTTTCCAATCGTCCACCCACAAGTATAATTCCATCTTCGTCAAGTAAGGGAGATAGTTTGCTTAAAATTGATCGTCGCTCCAAAGACTGCTTCCTCAAAAGCAGCTGTCTTTCATCATTGAATTGATTTTGTGCCTGTCGTAGTCAAAACCCTCAATATTCAGACTTGCCTGATTTGATTCGATGGACACAACGGAGTACATTTGCGACCACTCGAACTAGTCTGATCCAAGATGATATTCTTTCGAGTAGTAAATCAAATGGGGAATTCTCAATATTCTTGGAAATAGTTGTCGAGAATTTGGTTTTGAACTCAAGTTCTGCTGCTGGCTTGAGAATTGAGCAGCAAGTTGATGGTCTATTCAGTGTCTCTGAGTACAGTGTACAGTCGTGCAGCCAAGATGGTCCTTTCCACCATAGATCAAAGTTAATTAATTCACTCACTAGCATGTCTCGTGATGCACAATCCGCAGGATTTTCCTTAGTGCTAACATGTCTCCAAGCGCTACGTGTGCTACAAATGTTTTAAGTTTACGGGGTTGATGCGAAAGCCATGAAAAAACGATTGTAACAACGACTTCTGCTTTAATGGTGAAACTCTTGTTTTAGCTGCAATGAGTGCCACTCCGATGCTTTCATCTAAGTGTGTCTAAGTGTGGCACCTTTGCTGCCATCTTTGAGAAATCAATTTCATTTCCCTCGTTGCTAGCAATTCGTTTACTATTCGAGACCCATTTGCTTAACTCAAATTGTGCCCGGGACATAAGGAGTACCTCTCCTGTCAGTAAGTCATCGACGTAGAAATCATCCAAAAGTATCTTAGCAGCTATTGGAAACTCGTATTCGTGATCGGCTGCCAGTTGTTGCGCCCAGAAACGGTGCACATGCCGTGCCATAGGTAACTGTGGTCAAATATAGCTTCAATGGTTCCTCAGGGTTCTCTCCAAAGAATTCGTTGGAAATCCTAATGTTCAGGTGCTACCGAAATCTATCTAAACATTTTGACGACGTCCGCAGAAAATACGAATCTGTGCATTCGAAAACGGAGACAAACGTTAAAGAGGTTGCGTTGTATGAATGGGCCAATGTGAAGTGCGTCGTTAAGAGATAGTCCATCCCGATCTTGAACTGATCCGTCGAACACCACCCGCAGCTTGGCACCTATGACTGGATGGTATGGCAAATAGAATGACATCTTGCATACGTTTTTGGCTTTGTCTGCAACTACTTCCTTCATGCGACCCAGCTGGATATACTCTCTCATAAACTGAGTATATTTTAACTTCCTTCATTAGACGACGCTCGACTGCGAGAAAGGCAACTCAGGCCAGGCTTCTGAGGAAGCACCAGCGGCATCAGCCTTGTTTACGTGACGTATTTTATTGGATAGCGCCTCAGACTTGTCTTTCATTTCGGAACGGTGCGTCATTTTGAATTGCCACATGGGTCATCTCAGACGTCAAGGGGGGAATAACTAGAGGTTTCTGCTCTCTTCAGATGAGGTCTCGTGTGTCGAGTCATTGCATCAATATTAAAGCGCACGTTTTAGGAAATATCGCTTCACCATTGGCACGTGAAATTATTGATGTTTCATCACTGTCTGTATTTAATAGATACCAAATGGCTGACAGTGACTTCAGATATAACGCTTTAATTGACATTTTGGTGGGCAACGATAACATTTGGTTATTTCTCACCGTAGAGAACTTATGCGATGGTCAAGGGCACCATATTGCAATTAACACCATATTTGGATGGGTAATCACATCGGTGTACACTTCAAGATTGCAACCACCATCTACGTCATTGCTGACTACGATTAATATAGATGGACTACTGCAGAGATTTTGGGAACTAGAGAAAGTTCCATCATATATAAGCACAACCACAACTCAAATGGAAGATACATAGTCAATTTGCCGTTCAAGGAAGAAAAAAAACAAGTTGCGGATACATTTCGAGGAGCGCTTTGAATTGCCTTGATGCTGCTCTGCGCTTTTATGCTGTGTAGAATAGCCTTCAGAATGCAGCAAAGAAAGATGGCGGCGCTTGCAATACTTGCAATAAGACTTTGAGCCACAAGCGCTTACTCCATGTCCACATCTCCGTCGCAAAGGTGTTACGTTGCTTGACAGTCAAGCTCTGTAATTGAGGACAAGCCGACAGTATGTGCTCAGTACTACGACATTTCATACAATTCCCTGTAATGGCAAGCATGGTGCGTGCTTTCCGTTTTCCTATTTCATCCCTCGGTTCGCTCGCTACATGATCGACACCTTCTTCAATGGTGTAATTTTCAATATCCTGGCTTTTCTCAATCCATTCACGTCGGGTAGTCTCATCAACCTTGCTGAAGAGCAAGTATATAAGCCAACAGTCACGGCACGTTTGTCCAGAAGCGTCTAAAGCCCGAATTACATCACTGGCTCTGCAAGTCAGAGCGCGTAGCGATAAAATGTTGTGCCCAACAGCTTTTGGCAAGGCGGTGAATGTATCCATAAGCAAATTCACCAAATAATGGGGCTTTTCGTAGCGATAACTCAACGATTTCCATGCAACCTAGTAATTAGCATTTACTACAGGCAAATGCTAGATGAGTCTCGCTGCTTCTCCTATGACACATGTCTTCTGTATATTCGTGTTGTCTTTCCATGAATGGTACTCTCAAAGAGGTCCTTGAAAGCATGCCATTCCTTATAATCTTTCACCGAAGGGCTTGATGAGAATTTTGGGTTACTCACAATCTCTTGTTGCCGGCGTTGCAGCCGACTGTGAGCCTGACGAAGACGAAGATTGCGAGAGCAATCTCTTAACCAAAGTTGCTGCTGTTTCATTTGACGTTGCATCTGCAGTTGCATTTGTTGCTGTTGATTGTGCATTTGTTCAAGAATTTCCTGCGAACCATCGTTGCCAGCCTCGCCGATTTCTTCCAACTTGCCAGACAATACCAAAGCAGCTCGTAAAGCCTTAAGGCGAGCATTCGCTCTTTCATATTTATCCTCGTATATCTCGTAGTCTTCAGTAGGGTTCACATAACCCTCCAGTTTGTCGTATTTGGCCGATTCGTCACCAGACTTGACGAACTGCTTCCACGCATTGGACAAAGTTTCCAATTTGGTGTCAATTGTAAAATCGTCGGCATCCTGTGCTGGATTCTCTGCATATCCATATATGCGGGTAATGGTTGTCTTCAATCTTCCTCTGGCCTTGATGAACGTTTTCATTTCCTCCATGATGAAATACCAAGAAATTTCCACTGCTTGTGTGGACCCAAAATTTTAAGACGCTTGTTTCTCCTAGAGATGTGTTCTCTCACGATCTCGTCGATTTATCGATAACAGATACCGAAACAATTGAATACTGTTACCTATGGGATGTCGTGCGCTCCATTTCTCGCAATAAGGTCCTTAAAATTCATAGGCGTATAAAGAATTATTTCCAATTGGATCTACTGTCTACTGGTCTACTTTATGGAGCTGACTCAATCGAAGAACTCAATGTTAAGACGAATAAAGTTACCAAGTTGCTTTCCAAGGCCGGTTTAGAATTAACAAAATGGAATTTTGGTGGCGCACCAGCAGATTATGAATGTAATTTGCCAACAGAAGATTTTGGGTATATTTTTATATTATTTTATATTATTTTGATTTGTTCTCTATGATTTGCTATGATTGTTAGTGCCAGTTGCAGTGCGCTACAAAATCCTGATCGAAGACTTGTGGATCCAGCGCTTGTACTGGGATGACCCGTTTGCAGAGATCTCTTACAGACTAGATGGGAAAAATAAGTGTGAAATCCATGAAAATATTTAACTGTATTGATCATTTCGAGAACGTGAGTTGTGCCCAATCACTCAAATCAAACACAAATTGATAAAATTTTTTGTCTGCAAAACATATATTTGAACAGATTCCATTGTCGTTCTTAATTGGATTAAAATGCACCCACCAACTCTAAAATGCTTTATTGCCGATCCCGTATCAACCATACAAACTTAATCACAGGATATCAATTGGAATCACGCACTTTGATGCAGACAATTTTCATGGACCAAAGTTCGTAGCACATTGCATTAGCCGAAATCTGAAAGAAAGACAGATTTCGAGCCCAAAGAGTTAGAACTACGAAACATGCTAGTTATAAAGAAAAGAGCATAGCTGAGAAGAGCATTAGTTGACTATCATCGTTTCGTATGATTGTAAGAGTCTTAGCATACGTTTTAGGTGTTTTCAACCGAACTAGTATTAACCGCAATAGAAGAATTTAAATTGGCTTTTAATCATATAATCTCTTCAATTCAGAGTGATGTATTTGCGAAAGAACTAAAGGACTTACAAGCAGGACGTAGTCTGAATCCTGAGCTTTAAAAATTAAATCCACTCATTTCAAATAAACAGATCGGTACCCAAAATATTCGACTTATCCGTGTTGGAGGCCGTCCTTGCCACAAGAATGCCGTTTTGCTTCCAAAGACTCATAACTTTACTTGCTAAGGTTTTAATAGCGATTCTGCGCCTACCAGTGTGGATCCATGCCGAACTCTCGTTTTTGATATGCGTTTTTGATATGATTCGCGTAGTGAAATAATATTATGGAGACGGAAGTGGGCGTGGCAAAATATGAAAATATATATTTTTTTATATGCGAGGCCTTCAGCATCAGTGACAGCAACAACAATCAAATTCAATGATGCTTACTTTCATATCTATCACATATTTGGCTTTCTTTTAATAATTCACGAAAAGTCAAATTTAACATTAAAGTTACAAAAAATTAACGAAATTTTTTAATTAAACATTAAGCTGTTAAGGTTATTTATGCCACTTTTTGATTTACCAAACTGAAAACAAATGTTTGAATTACAATACATTTGCGATATCTTTATCAATTTTTATGAAATATTCTGGTAATGGAAAAACAGGATTCAATTAATTTTTGACCTAATTATAAGTTTGCGGCTTGCCGCACAACAAAAAATTTTTTTGTTAATTTTTTTGTTTTTGTGTTACATTAAATTTTTTTGTTTTATTATTATTATTCATATATTTCAGCTCTATTTTTAGTAGTTAGATTTGCTTACAAAGTCGACCAAGTGGTTTGTGTTTTTTTATGGCCATTTAAAATGTTCGAAAATCAATTATGCCTTGTCTGCATTATATTAAATATGGCTACTATACAATTTTTTTTCCAGACATAAAACCTGTTGCCATTCAATCTGAATTTTCATCTACATCGGATTGCATATTAACGCGATTACTGGCTGCCAAAAAGTCAGGCAAAATAATATGATTTATTTTCAATAGGAATTTTTTTCCAAATAACGGGGCTTTTCGTAGCGATAACTCAACGATTTCCACGCAACCTCGTAATTAGCATTTACTACAGCCAAATGCTAGATGAGTATCGCTGCTTCTCCTATGACACATGTCTTCTGTATATTCGTGTTGACTTTCCATGAATGGTACTCTCAAAGAGGTCGTTGAAAACATGCCATTCCTTATAATCTTTCACCGAAGGGCTTGATATGAATTTTGGGTTACTCACAATCTCTTGTTACCGGCGTTGCAGCCGACTGTGAGCCTGACGAAGACGAAGATTGTGAGAGCAATCTCTCAACCAAAGTTGCTGCTGTTTCATTTTACGTTGCATCTGCAGTTGCATTTGTTGCTGTTGATTGTGCATTTGTTGAAGAATTTCCTGCGAACCATCGTTGCCAGCCTCGCCGATTTCTTCCAACTTGCCAGACAATACCAAAACCTTAAGGCGAGCATTCGCCCTTTAATATTATCCTCGTATATCTCGTAGTCTTCAGTAGGGTCCACGTAACCCTCCAGTTTGTCGTATTTGGCCGATTCGTCACCAGACTTGACGAACTGCTTCCACGCATTGGACAAAGTTACCAATTTGGTGTCAATTGTAAAATCGTCGGCATCCTGTGCTGCATATCTATATATGCGGGTAATGGTTGTCTTCAATATTCCTCTGGCCTTGATGAACGTTTTCATTTCCTCCATGATAAAATACCAAGAAATTTCCACTGCTTGTGTGGACCCAAAATTTTAAGACGCTTGTTTCTCCTAGAGATGTGTTCTCTCACGATCTCGTCGATTTATCGATAACAGATACCGAAAGGCGTATGGCACCACCGTTTGTATCCGCGCTTTTTCCAATAAGCACTTGCCTATTCGATAGTAGGCCAGAACTATCGACTACTAAATTTGAGGTTAACAATTAATTGCTACCGAATTGCAATAAATTATTAACCAATGAGCAACAAACAAACAATGCCCAACGATCCGGCTAAAAGGACCAAAATATGATGAACAATAAACCACTGTGTTTAATTTCTCATAAGAACTTACCTTTACTTTTACTTTAACTTCACTGAACTGTGTCTGCCACTGCTAGAACACGTCTGATCGTTCGTTTGCTTGCTTATTACTAAATTTTCATTTACTCTCGTTTCGTTTGTACCGTGATGCTGTTACAGCTGACAGACCAAAAATGTACAAACAATTTCTCCTGAGGATAGAAGTTTTCAACAAATCTTGTGGAGAAGGTCACTGCAAGAACCTCTTCCACTATTTCAATTGAATACTGTTACCTATGGGATGTCGTGCGCTCCATTTCTCGCAATAAGGTCCTTAAAATTCATAGGCGTATAAAGAATTATTTCCAATTGGATCTACTGTATTAGACGAGGATATGTACGTTGACGGTCTACTTAATGGAGCTGACTCAATCGAAGAACTCAATGTTGAGACGAATGAAGTTAGCATGTTGCTTTCCAAGGCCGGTTTAGAATTAACAAAATGGAATTTTGGTGGCGCACCAGCAGATTATGAATGTAATTTGCCAACAGAAGATTTTGGGTATATTTTTTAATTAAACATTAAGCTGTTAAGGTTATTTATGCCACTTTTTATTTACCAAACTGAAAACAAATGTTTGAATTACAATACATTTGCGATATCTTTATCAATTTTTATGAAATATTCTGGTAATGGAAAAAGAGGATTCAATTAATTTTTGACCTAATTATAAGCTTGCGGCTTGCCGCACAACAAAAATTCACACCACACACACAAGCTTATAGATTTTAATTTTTTTGTTTTTGTGTTACATTAAATTTATTTGTGTAGGAAGGCTGAATCCACCGGACCAAAATAAAATACTCTGCACACCGCTTTGCTTTTATGTATCTTAGCTTATCATTTTTATTTAATTATTAACCAAAGAAAAAGAAACCATCTTATTGAACACTTTCAATTTAACGAGACCAACACAACCTCTTTGTCCAGCAACTCAAGCCTCTCCCCCTTCGATTGACCATCTATCGATATCTATCAAACTAATATCGTTATCGGCATTCTGATACCATTAGGGGTTCTCACGCAATCCTACATTCGGCCATTCTACAGTCTCATTCGTCCCGAATAATGGATTCCACATCTTCAGGTACTCCGCTACGGTATTGGTCCTATTTGGGCCCTCACCATCCCCAATCTTCTCCACTGAATATCTACCATGTCTTAACTTCCTAACAATTAGATAATTCTTCTTAAGCTTCAGCCCTGCTCCAAACTGGGTACGCTTTATAGCAATCATATCGCCCACTTCGTATTCTGTTTTGGACTTTCTGAACTTGTTATATGACTTACGATTTTCTTCCTGTACTTTTGCTATATTATCTTTTGCTAATCTACGAATTTCATCTATCTTCCTCTAACTGAGACTTTAACTCTTGATCATATGTCGTTCTCATTTCAATACCAGTCAAAATTTTAAAAGGCGAGATCTTAGTACTCCGGGGTGGCGAAGAGTTGATGAACTGTTGTACCCTGCCAACGTTTTTATACCAGGACTTGGGTTCCCCTGCACATAACTTGGTCGACTTGCCCATTTCCACGAGGTACTCCTGTAGCAATAAGTAAATGCTGAATCTTTTGGGAGGTACAGTATTCTTTAAACATGTTGGAAGTGAAAGCAGTTCCTCTGTCAGTTATAAAACGTTTTGGGTTCCCGAATACTTCCGATTGTCTCTGCAGACGATCAACAACTTCTTCAGATCCTGTGCTCTTAGTGGGATATAGGCAGACGAACTTGGAGAAAGCATCTACTATGACCAAAACATGGTTATAGGTGAAACGTTGTCAATGGCTCATCACCTTTGTCGATGACATTTAAAAATCCTTCCTTCCTTCCATGCTTCTGCTCGCTCACAATGCACTCCACACACGATTTGATAACCACCTCAATTTTGCTGGCAACGTTTGATATATAATAATCTTTTCCTAGAACATCTATGGTCTTCTTAATTCCAAAATGCCCCTGGCGGTGCGCCATAGTTATGAGTTCTCTTTCCATTGCCGACGGTATAACTATAAGTTCTTTAATCGGGTCTTTGTGTAAAATATCTTACTGCAAATAAAAGTCGTTATAAGTCCCGTTTTCCAATACCTTTCTAACCGCTTTAATCCATTCATCCAAAAGCTGAGCCTGTTGTATCTTGTGTCTCGGAGAATTTTCGACCAATAAGCAATGAATTCTGCTTACCGCATCCATGTGTTTCATTTTAGTTCCAGGTCGATGTTCGATCTCGATTTTTATCTTCTTCCCAAGCACATAAACCCTCCACTTTGACAAAGCCTGAATTATGGCGAGTACTTCCAACTCATATGAGTGATACTTCTCCTCTGCTGGTGTAGTCTTACGACTCATGTACTCCACAGGATAAAAATTCTGGTCTTCAGAATTAAATTGTAGTAACATAGCGCCATAACCATACATACTAGCGTCACAGTGAACTTCGGTAATGCCCATCGGATTAAAAAAACGTAATACTGGCGGATTTGACAAACATACTTTTAACTGTCTAACGGATGCAAGTGCTTCTTCATTCATCATGAATGGTACATCTTTTTTCATCATATTCGTCAACGGCCTAGCGATTGTTGCAAAGTCTTTCACAAATCGCCGAAAATACGAAGTAAGACCTAAGAACCTTTGTAAGCCCTTTTTGTCTCTTGGGATTGGGTAACTTTCCACAGCCATAGTCTTTTCTCTGGACGGTTTGATAGTCGAATTTTCGATTATATATCCCAGAAAATTGACTCGCCTTTGTAAAAATTTACATTTTTCCCATTTAATTTTAAGTCCTGAAGTCTCGGCTAGATTTAATACTCTTTTCAGCTTATTTAATCCATCTTCCTCATCACCTGATGGTATGATAATGTCATCCATGTACAGGATAATGTCATCGATAAGTGTCCTTAAGACTGCAAAAATGTATCTCATGAATACAGCTGCCGAATTGGTTATCCCAAATGGTACGAAATTAAATTCGAACTGGCCGTTTTGAGTAACAAACGATGTAAACTTCCGTGAGCTTTCGTCTACGGGAACTTGGAAGAATCCATTGCATAAATCAAGGGTTGTAAACACCTTTCCTCTCTGCAGTTTATGCAAAACGTCGTCAATTAATGCTGTCGGAAAATTGTCTTATATTATTTTCTGATTCAGCTTGTAATCACCTGTAATCACAGCATAATCTTTTCTTGCCATCTTTTTTTGAAACTAGCACCACAGGCGATGAATACTCGGAAAAGCTTTGACGAACGATTCCAGCCTCCATCCATTCCTTTATCTGCTGATTCACTATCGCTTGATCCTGATATGGTAAGCGTCTTGGCCTTTGAGAAATTGGAATATCATCTGTTATCACAATCTTCATTTCCACTGGCGAAATAGTAGGTTTTACCGGTTTATATGACTTCAACATTTCTAATATATCTGATTTTATACCTTCGTTTAAATGGATGAGATTAATTTCTAGTGGAGTGTCTTCATCCAAGGTCATTGTCATAATTCTCTCAAACGTTGTCTGCAATTCAGAAATTTTTGTCTCAGTTTGCACTTCCCGGCTTATTGGCTTTGGTATTTCGTCTTCTTTGTGGAACACGATTCGTTTTCTTCCAATAGTAACATTCAAGTTCTCCAAAACATCATTGCCGATCACTTTTTTATACAATGAGTCTTTATCCCGAACAACATGAAAGTCTATTTCTACTGCGTTGCCATCTAACTCTGTTTTGATATTGAAAAATCCCTCCACCCTACTCACGCTAATGGTGGAAAGATCACTGCCCGAATTAAACAGAGCAGATAATACTCCATTGCCTATTGGAACGTCCTTAAAAGAACGATTAAGCTTAAGTGTCATTTGTTGATAATTTGTATTATCCTTTTTAGTTTCTCTTGCGTTCCTTGCCTCACACTGACTAGCTTTGTGGCCCATCTGATTACATTTAAAACATTTGAAATTTTCTTTACAATTCTTAGCGACGTGATTCTTTCCTCCACATTTAAAGCATTTGAAATCCTCCAAAGTATTCTTCGATTGCAGCTTCTCAACTCGTGGTTTTGGTTTAGACTCTTGGTTGGAAGCATATTTCTCGTACATTGTTATTTTTTCTCGTAATTCCTTTAAATCTCTCGCTTGGTAAAGAACGCTTTTATCCATTTTGGAGTCACGGATACCCTCAATGATGTATTCGACAATGCTTTCCTCATCTAAGCTGCCTCTTTTGGCTATACTTTTCATTAGATAAAAGTACTCAACCAGACTCTCGTTGTATTTCTTCTTTAAACTCTCTAATTGCTTGTGAACTTCTTTTGCCGACAATTTAACAGTAAACTCATCCTGTAGCGCGCTCTTAAGGCTACTCCAACTTGTTAGACCCTCTTGACTATTTACGAACAACTTAGCTGCTCCTGTCAACAGCTGTCTACCATAGATAAATTTTTGAAGATCATTCCCTTGTATTGTTACAGCAGTACCCTCAAAGTTTGAAGGCCATTCTAATACATCCTTTTTGTTGCTCCCATCAAACTCTGTCAATGAATCACGAATATCTTTTAATGTGAACGCCATTGTCACTTCTCTCTCAACTTTTTCACTTTCGCCTTGAATACTGGGATTAGCTTCTAAATATAAGGATTCCTTGTTCAAAATATGAAATAAATCTCTTTCTTAATTCAAGTTTGTTGCCTTTTACACTTAAATTCAGCTCTTTTAACTTTTCTTTTAACCCCGCGACGGTCAGTTCGGTGATCTCGTTATACAGCATGTGTAAAAATATTGATTACAAAATAATTTAAATTAGTGTTTAAATTAGATGTTAGTTTATATGATTACAATAATATATAATAACCCCATTAGTTTGATTAGATTTGAGCAAATCTAACTACTAAAAAATAGAGCTGAAATATAACAATAATAATAATAAAACAAATGTAGGATTGCATGAGAACTCCTAATATAAATTAAACACTTCCTTCACTCACGGTATAAAAAAATACAATTTTTATTTAAAGTCACTTTACAATTACAACTTAATGATAACTGAAAGATTCTGACTGAGTGAATTCCGCGGAGCTAAAGCGAAGTTTTACCGGATGGTTTGGACTTAGGCTTAAGACTGATTTTCTATGATTTGATTATGTTGGATGAAGGCTTGGATAATTGACGTCGTCGCAGGCGGCGGCGTAGGCTGAGTCCAATAGTCCACTAAGAGCGTGGGACCATTCTTTGTTTACACAAGTGTTCAGGACCATTCTTTGTTTATTGCCGAAATTTGTGGGGTGATTCTGGGTATCAGGTTTGTTGTTTATCCTAACGATCGGACTGTTGCTGGGGATAGGCGATCATGCGACAAATTGGCATCTGACGATTGAGTGGGGTGACTTGTTGTTTATCCTAGCTATCGGACTGTTATTTGAGACAGGCGATCATGCGACAAATGGGCATGTGACGACTGGGTGGGGTTGACCAATGGGAATTGCTTGTGATGATGAAATAGGATCGGCCAATGGGCATGTGTTGACGGACTTGGGTTTTATGGTATAAGTACTTGACTCCTTGTTATGATAGAAGTGCTTAACTCCTCCCCCTTTAAGTGCGGACGTCCTCGGTCGCAACAACATATTGAACTGGCGCGATTGAGACTTCCATTGGTGGACCATGGTTGCCTGTTTCGTGGCTGCAGAATTTTTTTGATGATGTAATATGTTATCACTGCGGCTGCCAGAAGGGTTAGAATAATCCAGCTTGACGAAGACATAATCAAGTTGTTTCTTTGGATTCTCTCCAGATTATTAGTATTATTGATGTGTAGTTCCTTGATCATTTCCAGTGATAACCTTTCACCTCTTTGCTGCTTATCTGATAGTAATTGCAACAGCGGCGGTTGAACCTCGACTTCAAAGCGTGTCTTCACAATATACCAGGAGTCTTCTATGACGACTGTCGCGTTTTCCGCTTGAATTATGAAGGTGCCTTCCTAGGGTAATGTTTTCTCCATTGATGTTGATGTCTCCTTGAAATTGGTTCAGCAGCAAGGTACCGGGCATTATTTCCGAATGGGATTTTACGTGCTGGTTGTTGATGACCTTACATTGTGGATTCCTTCTTTGCAAGTAGGCTGTTTTCTAAATTAGTCAGATTTTCCAGTTTACAGATTGTCTTACCATTATGAATATTACATTTATTCTTATTGATTAACCCGAAGTATTTCTTGTTACATTTCATGATATTCTCATAGTCTATTTCTTCTATAAATTTTTGATATTTAATTGGTATTGCAAGGATTTGTTTACAAATTTTATTAATTACTCTGGGTAGGCTAACAATATAAAGGAGTGATTTACCGTCTGATGCTATGCTGACCTCGGCAAACTCTATTAGTTCTTCAATGTTTACAAATGTTAGGCTCTCTTCTTTAATTGTGTCAATAAAATCTATTTCAGCAGAGGACAGTATTAATGAGTTCACGGTATTGGCCTTAGCCCAATCAATTGCGTAACTAATATTTGTTATTTCTTCTCTTAAAAGACTCAATTTAAATTTGGTTATTTCGATTTCTTCTGTCTTATTATTATATTCGGGTTTACCTCTAATTAATATGGTATTAGTTATCTTAATTAAATCGTTTATCTTATTTTCTATTAGATTATTAATAATGACCTGCCGATTATTGTTTTCCAATTGTTCATTGATCTTATCTACCACAATCTTATGACCCTCGTGATCAGGTGTGCCCGCTAACCATTTCCAAGCCGTGCCAAGTATATCAAGCGATCTTTTGTTTCTGAATTTCATCGGCTGAAGCCTCCTTAAGTCGTTCTGTATCCGAGTTATCTCATAGGCCAAAAAAGGTTGATACGGACTAAGGTTTGATGAATTCTTAACGACTTCTTTTAGAACGGATATGGCCATTTGATATTTTTCTAATTCGATGACGTGAATGATTTTAAACGTTCCGTTCTGGCGCGCGGCTAACCCGGTTTCCAACATGACCACTCTTGACTTAGTATAGTCTAATATGGTTGTGTGACCCCAGCAAAGTGGTAACATGAGCAATCTGTCGGAAGAGGATGTTTATCAATACTTCAAGTGGTTTTTATGAACTATCCTTCCTGACCTGGTTTTAATCTTGGTATTAAGATCTTCGGCTACTATTTCTTTTTTTATATCTAGACGTTAGTTTCGAGCCTAGCCGTTTATTAATCCTAACGTAGATGATTTCACCTGGATCGTAGATTTTGACGGGTTTTTTTGTTTTATTATGGTACTCTAGGTCCTTATTTTGCTTCTTTAAAATGGTTTCTGCAATCTTTTCCCTTTCAAGTGCTAATTTTTCTGGATTATGGATTAAATTTGTTACAAAAAATGCTTCTATTGGCTTTTTGTTGGTGGTACTATGGATGGTTTTATTGTATTCGTCAACGGCTTTGAATATTAAATCCTCGAATTCCATTTCGGGGTGCTCTAGCTTCAAGCATCTCATTATTTCTGTATATGTTGAATGAAATCTTTCTACTTGGCCGTTGCTAGACGAAGTATATGGTGGAGTAGTGTGGACTTGTATACCTAACTGATTATTCAAAAGAAATTTTATTGATGCAGAATTTCAAGCCTTTTCGTTATCCATCACCACGGTTTTTGTCATACCGAAGGCTATTAACAACTCACGTAAGGGTACTTTAAGATGTTCTGCTGCTTTTAAGTTTACGAGTTTAACTTGCGCGTATTTAGAAAATTTGTCTATTGCGGTTAAAATAATCTTATTTTGGGTGGAATATCTATATGAATAATTTCACCTGGATATTTCGGAATAGGGGTTGGTTGTATTTCTTGGTTCGGAGGGTGTCTTTGGTATTTAGAGAGTTTGCACGTTTGGCAAAAGTTTACTATTGCTTCTATCTTTTTCTTCATACCGGGGAAAAAAATTCAGATAAAATTTGTTTTTTATTTTCAACGGAATTTCTATGTGCTCTGAGGTGTTCTTTTATTATGATATCTTGTTGTTGAATCTGATCATGGACATCTATAGTTTGAATATGCGTGAATCTTGCCTTGTAATTCCTAAAATGCTCTGGAAATATTTGTTGAATTTTTCCCATGATACTTTCGGAAGTAAAAATACCATTAACTATTCTAGGATCCATTTTTTCTTTCAAGATGGTTACAAGATCTTCTTCGGAATAATTGCTTCTCACTATTGTATGTCTATGATATGTAGGGAACGGTATTTCAATGGTAGTGGATTCGTTATCACCAGTGAGGATAAACAATTGGTTTTTAAAGACATTGATGGGGATTTCCATTGCTGGAATGAGTTCATGACCTGAGCTTTCATCACTATGGGCTGTAGCTGACGTACTGCTAGCATTTATGCTGGTAGGGTTTCTAGAGAGTGCGTCTGCTACCACATTTGAGCTACCCGGTGTATATTTCAACTCGTAGTTATATTCCTCCAGGTAACTTTTCCATTTCTTCAGCTTTGTGTTGTTATTTATCGGGCTGAGAGCATAAGTGAGAGTCTGATGGTCAGTGTAAATGATCACTTTGGATTTGCCGTATAAATACATCCTTAACTTATCCAATGCCCATACTATTGCTAGCATTTCTCTTTCTTTTGTAGCATGATTTTCTTCGGCCTTGGATAACGCACGGGAAAGGAATGTAATGGGTCTACCGTTCTGTTCTAGAGAAGCTCCTAATGCAAAGTTTGAAGCATCAGTGGTTAGATGGAACTCTTGTTTAAAATCAGGGTATGCTAACATCACATCTTGTGATACTAATGCATTTTTTACTTTCTCAAAGGCATCGAGTTCGGCTTCACTGAATCGGATTTCAATCTTGCTTGAGACATTCTTTTTAGCTCTGCCATGTTCTCCTCTCAATAACGCTGTCAAGGGTCTAGCTAACTTAGCAAAATCTTTGATAAATCTTCTGTAATAACTAGCTAATCCCAGGAAGGACCTTAGTTGTTTTAGGTTCTTTGGTATGGGGAACTTTTTAATGGCTTGAATTTTCTCTGGATTGGTTTTAACTCCTTCCCTTGAGATAACTACGCCTAGGAAGTCAACACTGTATCTTAGGAATTTGCATTTATCTACTTGGACCTTCATATTTGCTTTGGACAAGGTAGAAATTACTAGAGCTAGATGTCGGAAATGCTCTTCCTCAGATTTACTAAATATTATTATATCATCAATGTAGACATAGCAAATTTTTCCGATGAGGTCTCTCAAGATGTCATCGAGAGCTCTTTGGAATATTGATGGGGAATTTTTTAGACCAAAGGGGAGTCTTGTGAACTCGTACTTCCCTCCATTTACAGAAAATGCCGTTTTTTCAAAATCAGATTCCTTAAGGGAAATTTGATGAAATCCGCTCTTTAGATCAAGAACAGAGAAATACTTATTGTTGCCCAACTGCGCAACCATTTCTCCGATTTCAGGGATAGGATACTTATCCGAAACTTTAACTGCATTGAGCTTTCTGTAATCAATGACCATCCTATATTTCTTATTCCCAAGGCTATCGCTCTTTTTAGGGACTATCCATACAGGGGAATTATAGGGCGACCGTGAGGGTCGTATTATACCATCTCGTAGTAATTCTTGTAGCTGGTCTTCTACTACTTCTTTGAGAGAAGCTGGGTACGGATAATGTTTGGTGTAGACTGGAGTGTCTGTTGTCATTCGGATTTCTCCTTGGACATTAGTAGCATAAGTCAACTTCTTATTTGGTCTGCGAAAAGCGATTCGTACTCCTCTTGGAGTGCCTTTAACCCTAGTTTCTGCTGATTTGTGAGCTCCTCTGATTCAATCGTATGGACCTGATGAGCTCGCATCTGCTTTACTTTAACAACGTGAGAGTTGTTGACAAATAATAGAATATTTCCCTATATCAATAATGGCGTTTAATTCTCTTAGTTTGTCATTACCTAGAATCCCATGGAACGGATTCAAATTAGGTAATAAGAAGAAAGTTATAGGTTTGTTGGGTTCGTTAAATAAACCCAAATGGATATGGCTGGTGATTAGAATACTACCACTTACGGTGTTCGCGTAAAACTTGTGTTCATTTGTTTTGACGTTTTTGACTATTTCTGGTTGGACATAGTTTTTGTTGGAGCCGGTATCTATTAAGAAATTGTATGCGGTTCCGTCTTTGTCCCGGACAACAAAGTACGGCAAAGGGGAACACTTTAACCTAAAAAATTAACGGTGTCCTCAATTTGTGGCTGTTGAGGTTCCTGTGATTGTGATTTGGTTTCCTCTTTATTCTGCGGGACTAACTCTGAGTTGTCCCCTTGTGAGGTAAAATATTCCTCCTGCTGTTGATATTCACGAACCTCAGAATATGGGACTAATTCGTAAAGGTCTTCTTGGCCTTGGTAAGCAGACTGATAATCGGACATATCGGAGTAATGCTCTTCTTGAGGCGGTATGGTGACATATTGTTCACCTGACATACCGGTTTCGATATGGAATTGCCTCTGTACTTTATTGGGAAAATTTCCGGTGGACTGGTTGACTCTTTTGAGAGCAAATTGTTGTGGTGAATTAGCGTTTGGCTTGTTCATGTAGTCAACTTTTTTTGTTAGGATAGAACCGTCGACATCCATAGGAGTTGGTGCCGGCTGAGGCTTCGGAGCAAATGGCCTCGGTGGTGCATTGAAAAACATAGGGTTTTTCGTTTGAGGGAATTTATTTTGGGGAATGAACACGTTTTGCATTGGTTTTTGATTATAAAAGTTGTTGTTATTATAAGGTTTTGGTGGAATTGCCGGTATGTATGATTGTTGAGGTTGCAAGTAATTTTTTGCATAATGCGGGGGTTTTGGTCCTACTGGTGGACGAGTGTCACGATGGCTGATATTGTTCCTAGCCCTTTTATTGTCCAACATCTCGCACAATTGCAATGCATGCCTCAGATCTCTGGGTTGAGCTAAGCTCATTCTGTCTGATAGATCTCCGTTAAGACCTCTGATGAAGGTATCTAGAGCCCTATCTCTGACCTGTTTTGCCATGGCTTCCATAGTCCCGGGAGTGTAACCCAATGTTTCGATTTGGTCTAGTATTAATGACATCTGTTGGTAAACGGCGAAGTAAAATTGATGAATGGATGCGCCTTTCTGGGTCATGGTGAATAGCTGGTATTCTAGTGTGCTTAAATCTCGTTTGTCTGAGTACTCAGATAACAGACACTGAGAGATTGCACCCCAATGTAAAGCAGTGCGATATACTTTCAACAGTGTATTCGCATGGCCTGTAATTTTGCCTCGAATGGTTACAAGAATTGCAAAGTATTTGGGTGTTCCCTGAATGGGGGCGTACAATTCCATCAAACGTGTGGCGGAAGCAAACCATGTTGAGAATTCTTCACGACTACCTGAGAATTTGTCAAGATTTTTTACGATATCTGGCACTTTGTCTAATTCATGCCAGTTATCCTGGACGCTAGCTGTCTGGTCCCTAAAGGGAATGTGTCCTGGCTGAGAATAATTTAATTGCTTCACTATTTCCTGTAGCTGAGATGACAAAATTGTTTGGATAGCTACATCTAATCCTTGTATCGACAGTGCCTCTATTCTATTTACGGCTGCTGCACCTGAGGTGGATGCTGTCGGAGCATCGGAAGCTGCTGCCTGACTACCACCCTGCTGGAGGACTGCTGCTTTAACCCAGTCGTCACTAGTCATTTTGGAAAAAATATTTCGAACCAGGTTTCTTTCAAGGAAATAAGTGTTACGATATAGCGAATATTATGACGTCACGAACGATATAATGCCGCGAAAATTGGATTTTAGTTTATATTGACAAAGGTATAGCGGTATGTCCGCTAATCTTGGTGGAAATGGTCTTTTGGTACTTAAATACTTAGTTTGTGGTATTATGCAAATTTTTCAATATTAAATGATTATTCTCTTTTTTTACAAAAAAAATTTTTTTTAAATTTTGAATTATTTCTTTCCCCTTTTTTTGGGATTACTTATTACTAGTTTCTTTTTCAATTTTTAATTCTTTTTTCTTGAGTGAGAAAAAAATTTAATTAAGGATTTTATAAATATTTTAGCTTGTGTTTTTCTTTTTTCTTTTTAAATTTAAACTTTTGGTTTTGGTTCACAAATTTTTTCTCACTGTGTTTACACAAATTCTTTTTTCTTTTCTTGATTTTCTTTCACTTAGAATTATTTTGCTTAACTTACATTATTAATAACATCTTCGGTGCTTGTACTGATCGGCTTGTAGGAGGGCTTGCTTTTCCAACGTTGAAGGTACTAACGCTCCTGGGCAAACACGTTTGGGTTATCAGTTTTCCTCTGAACGGATCTTGGAGGAAATTGCAGCGATAAATTTGACCCTGTCTTTTAACGCGTTTTCTCGGTCACGACCACTGATATCTTTCACTAACACTCGATCAAGTTTTATTTAGAGGGTCCCTGCTCGGGCGCCAATTAAACACTTCCTTCACTCACGGTATAAAAAAATACAATTTTTATTTAAAGTCACTTTACAATTACAACTTAATGATAACTGAAAGATTCTGACTGAGTGAATTCCGCGGAGCTAAAGCGAAGTTTTACCGGATGGTTTGGACTTAGGCTTAAGACTGATTTTCTATGATTTGATTATGTTGGATGAAGGCTTGGATAATTGACGTCGTCGCAGGCGGCGGCGTTGGCTGAGTCCAATAGTCCACTAAGAGCGTGGGACCATTCTTTGTTTACACAAGGGTTCAGGACCATTCTTTGTTTATTGCCGAAATTTGTGGGGTGATTCTGGGTATCAGGTTTGTTGTTTATCCTAACGATCGGACTGTTGCTGGGGATAGGCGATCATGCGACAAATTGGCATCTGACGATTGAGTGGGGTGACTTGTTGTTTATCCTAGCTATCGGACTGTTATTTGAGACAGGCGATCATGCGACAAATGGGCATGTGACGACTGGGTGGGGTTGACCAATGGGAATTGCTTGTGATGATGAAATAGGATCGGCCAATGGGCATGTGTTGACGGACTTGGGTTTTATGGTATAAGTACTTGACTCCTTGTTATGATAGAAGTGCTTAACTTATATAATAACCCCATATATATATACGTGTGTATACATAATGGTCCGAGTCGTGTCTTTTTTGGCGGCCTCCAAAAAAAATTTTTGTTGGGTAGTGGTCGAAATGCATTTGTGAAGCGTTTTGCAAATATTTTAGCACTTTTAAATAAATACATGGCTTTCATTTGGCACGCTTCTGGATGGTAAGAGGCAGCAGTTTGTTCAATTTATGACATTAGAAGTTAAAAGCTAGAAGTTAGAAGCTATGTAAATGGTAAATGGTGAATGGCGACGTCAGCCGCATAAAAATGTGTTGCCAACTGTGCCGCGATAAATGCGTTATGTGTGTGTGTTGTGTTGACATTTCCAAAGTCACATATTAATTCAACATTTTTATTTTATAGTTTCAGTTCAGTTATTTTCATTCAACACAAAACCAGCATTGCCACTTTCGGCCAAATTGGTTACCAACAAGCAAGCATTTAGAACTGAAAAATATATAAATTGCTCAAATATTTAATGGGCAATTTAAAACTGATTTAAGGTATAAAATCGGAGAACCAAAGAATTTTTGGAATGAGAGATAGTATAGTAATCTAATCACTGGATTTAAAAGAAGGAGAAACGGAAAAAAAACGAATATAATTTTCTTAATTATACCCTTGCAAAAAGGGTATATTAATTTTGGTCTCAAGTGTGCAACGCATAGAACGAAGCATCTCCGACCATACAAAGTATATATATTCTTGATCAGCACGACGAGACGAGTTCAAATAGCCATGTCCGTCCGTCCGTCCGTCCGTCCGTCCGTCCGTCCGTCCGTCTGGATCAACGCAAACTCCTCCTAGACCGTAAGAGCTACAGAGCTGAAATTTTGCACGTAGGCTTGTATATACTGCAGGCGTTGTATATCTCGGATTCAGCCGGATCGGACCACTATATCATATAGCTCCCATACAAACCCCAAAGTCACGAACAGTGACTTTTCTCAATAACTTCGTTATTTTCTATGTTATTATCGTGAAACTTAATATTAGAGAGTTTAGTACGCTTATAAACGACTGTGCCAAATTTGATCAAGATCGGATGACTATATCATATAGCTCCCATAGGAACGATCGGTCGAAAACAGTGACTTTTGTAAATAACTTCGTTACTTTTACCGCGATTGCTTTCAAATTAAACATTTGTTAGTTTAGTATATCTGTTAATGCCTGTGCCGAATTTGATAAAGATCGGGTGACTATATCATATAGCTCCCATAGGAACGATCGGGCGAAAACTGTGACTTTGGTCAATATCTTCGTTATTTCCTATGATTGTAGGCCATTCTTTGGCAAACATAAGCCTTTTTAGATAAAACGTTCTTCCACATTGATGGCTAATAGGTAAGGAAAGAGTTACCAAAAAAGTTGCAAGGGTATACAAACTTTGACGCGGTCAAAGTTAGCCCCGGCCCTCTGGTTTTTTTGCCATTTTGCTTTCGATTCAGACAATAACTAGATATTTTGTGCCAAGGCTAATCCTTTCATTTGGACACTTCGGTTTCAGTTTACACGCAATCCACACAGCCGATCCACTCTGTCTGTGGCATATTCCACCTATATGGTGTATGTATGTATATACCCTGCCGTTAATTAGACAAATGCAAAAGTGCCGTTGAGCTTTCAAATTGGTTGGTAATAAATAAATTCAATTGAATAATTTATTTAATTTATTTGGGTGTGCTGTTGCCGCGTGACATAAAAAACAGTAAACAAACAAAATGTTTTACTTTTTCTCCGCAAAAAATAGGTGATAGGTGCACAAAAAAATTGCCAACTTCAACTTCATGCCGCCATCTTAAGAGCCATAGAGATGAAACTTGGACTACTATATCATACAGCTCTAGAAAAAACATTTTCATGAAAATTGGAGTATCCCCATGAAATTTACTACGGTGATAGAATTGGATATAAGAATTCGGATTCCAAAAAATAAGAAGGGTACCACCAAGACCCAAGCGCCAGCAGCCAGCCAGCTAGCAACCACCTAGTGCCCCACATGTTATATACTTGTTGGTGGCTTTTTGGCCTGATCGGGCTGGGCAACTGACTCGAATGAGTGACATTCAAACTGCTCAGACGGAAATGAGAAAGTCAAGGAAAACTCGAATTTTTTTGCCTGCTCCAAACTCACCAATAAAGCCAAACAGAGGCTTATTACTAGCAACGACCTAGCATTCATTTTGCTGGAAGTTTCCTCAGTTGGTTCACCTTTCACGTTCTACACTTCGGCAAATACTGAAATCGGGGCAAAATCTCTGAGCATTGTCATGGACGTGTCTCACATTAGGCATTGATTCAGTTTATTAATTTTCCTTTCATTCACTACGCCCCTGGGTCACGAGTGATAAGCCAAATTATGAGACTTCATCAAGTTCAATTTGAGCTACTGATAACCTTCTCAATGTCTTTCAACATGCTTGGTTCAAGTTTAGGCCTCGATAACGCAAAAGAACTGCTCGCCAGCCCCTGGGCCCAGTACGCGTTTTGAATTCTAGATTTTACATTGAATAGAGTTTACATTGAGAAGAGTTAGCTGCAATTCACTGGGCAATCTCACACTTCAGACCATACTTTTATGGTAGACATTTCACTGTCAAAACAGATCACAGAGCGTTAACTTATTTGTTTTCAATGACAAATCCAAGTTATAAGCTAAACAGAATACGACTTGAACTCGAGGAATATAATTTTACGGTAGAATACATATCTAAAAAGAAAAGATAATATAAATGGGTTGCAAAAGCAATCTCTTAATGCTTCTAAGCCCAATGTATATGACGTCATTGTAAATGACGAAGTACAAAAAGTAGTGACCTTGCGAATAACTGATTCTTTAAGCACATTCAAACATGGCAAAAAAATTAAAGCAAGAATTAACATTTGCGATATGTATACCAATCGAATTCTCGATTTAGGTCAATTTTTTCAAAGGCTCGAAAAAGAAGCCGGTATACTCAATATCAGTCCAGTCAAAGCGGCACCGAGCGAAAAGATCTTTGAAACTATTTCAATAGAATCTTTCAAAAATATGGGCAATAAAATTTTACAATTTTTAAGAGTAGCGCTACTCAAGCCGGTGACCCTATTATCAAATAATGATAAAGAAAAAGAAGCAATACTGTTGACCCTATACAAGGAAGTCACACAGGAATATTAAGAACTATGGCAAAATAAAAAGGCATTACTATTGGAGGAATTTGACACGAGATACATACATATATCTCAATATATAAAAAAATGTACTAAGTGTCAAAAAGAAAAACAACAAAGCACACAAAAACTCCATCAATTATAACTGAAACGTCACAATTGGCTTTTGACAGGGTAATTGTGGATTCGATCGGTCCACTCCCAAAATTAGAACACGGAAATGAATACGCAGTAACTTTAATCTGCGACCTAACAAAATATCTTGTAATATTACCAATAAAAGACAAAATTGCAAAAACAGTAGCAAAGGCTATATTTGAAGATTTCATTCTGCAGTACGGTCCATCATCACCCGACTGTAGGCACTGTGGAGCGAAGCCACCGAACTTTCAATGAATTTTTACGATCATATATTTCAGTTAACAAAACTGACTGGGATGTATACTTCGCATATTGTTTTAATACAACACCCTCTATGGCACATGATTGTAGTCCATATTGTAGCAATATGTATTAATATTAAGTATATCTTACTCTTTTCCCCAGTGCAATATGTTTAGAATTAAGTATATCTTACTCTTTTCTTTGTTACAAATTAGTTTTAAGTTTTATGCAGTTGTACAGTACGAGAAGCGTGCCGTCTCACTTTATAGAAAAGAACAGAGAGATTCAAATAAAAAGAATGAGAGCGGCTCAGTTTTGATAGAGAGCTCACCAAAGATAGACGTGTTTTACTCGCTATAATTTCAGAAGTTAACCCAGTGAAAAAACAAAAAAAAACAGTGAAAAAGCTATAATTTAGGTTTACCAGATACTGGCACTAAAAATGTGCTAGCCGAACGTTTAAACCAAGTGAGCCCTGTAGCGAGAGGGCAACATCCAAAAGATAGAGCTGCTCCTAACGGAGGACTAAGTAAACGCGCGGATCCCCCTGAAAAAGATTGCTTGGAGCACCTAAAGAACATTTTGTATACATCGGACGATGGCGCCGTTCAGACGCAAAATTTCGAGGCAGACTTGTTTCAAGGTCAACAGCAGCAAGAAGTAACGGCAAACGAACAGAACGAAGCAGAAAATGAACAGAACGAAGCAGAACTGGTTCGTAGAGAGAACGAGGCGCAGACGCCTTGCTGGCAACCCTGAGTCTGGCCACTCAAGCAGCTGGCTGGCGACGATGACAGGTGACCAGGTCTTGGCCAAAGATGTGAAAGATTTTGTACTCGATTTTGACGGTAATGGAAATGTTTATAGTTGGATATCTTCCGTGAAAATAATTTACGATTGCTTGTCTTAGGTATTGGATACACTCAAACCCTGAGTGTTTGTGTCAGCCTGTGAAAACCATATTCGATACCATGGGAAAAGTCTTCGGATCAAAGAAGACCAATGTAATAATTCGACGAGAGTTTGAGGCACGCAAGTGGTGCGTCGGCGAACCGTTCCTGAATTACTTTAACGACAAAGTTGGCTTGGCTGGCGACTTGCGTTTGCCGGAGGACGAGATGGTCGAGTATATTGTTGACGGGATACCAGACCGTCACTTGCGAGAGATGGCTTGTATGCAACGTTTTGGGTCTAAGGATGACGTGTTGGCGGCATTAGTCAACATAGTGCTGCAGCGGAAAAAACCTGTATCTCTGCCAAATGTTTCCGCAAAGAAGAAGCCCACATTCAGGTGCTTCAACTGTAACTGTCTGGGTCACCTAGCAGCCGACTGTAACAAACCAATAAGGGCAACTGTTGCTTTGGATGTGATGAAATGGGTCACCGAGTGGCAGATTGCAGTCAAAATAAGAAGAAGCCCGCAGCAATATCAGTAAGTTTGGATAATATAAGAGTTGTAAAAGTTCACATAGGTAATGATGTATTTTCCTTAGAATGCCTCATAGACTCGGGAGCGCAGTTAGCTTAATTAAAAAGGAGTTCGTTTCAGATGAAATTAATTTGGAACCCGGTCCTGAACATGCATATTTTGGTTTAAATAAAAGTAAACTTGAAGTCTTTGGAAGTATTAAAAATGTTTGCGTTCGACTACTGATTGTTTCCAACGAGTCTATGGGAAGTCCAATACTGTTAGGTAGAGATTTTATGAAAATATGTAAAGCTAAAATTGTACTGCAGCTTGACGATGATCTGTGTAAAGAGTCAATGGCCGAAAGTATTAAGTTAAGCCATGACTTGAGCAAAGAAGATAATTTTGAAAACCAAATGCTAAATATTGATTGTGACGTGGTAAATTCAAAATATTCTGTTGGCAAAAGTTTAAGTTTCAATGAAACGACAATGTTTGAAAATATTTTTTCTAAATTCTATCTGGAAAGAAATCGACCAAATGAACCAAAGGTTAAATGCGAAATGAAACTCACAATCAATGACATAAGTCCGTTTAGTTTTAATCCAAGACGACTTTCTTATAGCGAAAAGGCTGAATTGCAAAAAATAATTGACGAATACTTAAGCAAAGAATATATTAGGCCGAGTGAGTCAGAATATGTTTCCCCAATCGTGCTCTTAAAAAAGACTACAGGTGATCTTAGAATGTGCGTTGATTTTAGAAAATTAAACAAGGCGACTTCAAAAGATAGTTACCCTATTCCACTTATTGATGATCTGTTAGATAGACTTGCAGGAAAAACCTTATTTTCGAAACTCGACTTAAAGAATGGGTTTTTCTATGTATACACATGCATGAGGATTCAGTGAAGTTTACGTCATTCACGACACCGCTTGGTCAGTTTGAATTTCTTTGTATGCCATTTGGCCTCAAAGGTTTATAAACAGGATATTTGCCGATATGATTAGGGATGAAAAAGTTATTATATATTTAGACGATATTATGGTAGCAACAAAAGATTTTGATACGCATCTAGAAATTTTAAAAGAAGTATTTGACCGATTGGTTGACAATAAACCACTAAATCTAAGGAAGCAATAGAAGCACTTAAAGAGTATTTTAGATCCTATAGTAGGCCAAAGTGAATAGTGTCGGATCGTGGAACGTGTTTTACGTCTAACGAATTTTCTAGCTTTTTAGAGTCTTGTAATATACAACATGTCAAAATTGCAACTGGTTCGCCGCAAGCTAATGGCCAGGTTGAAAGAATTAATAGAAGTCTAGGCCCTGTGTTGGCAAAATTATTAGCCTCAGAAGAAAATGTTAGTTTTGGACAGGCCATAGAGATAGTAGAGTACACCATGAATAACACTATTAATAGGTCATTGGGACAGCATCCAAGTGTCGTACTATTTGGCGTCGGCCAAAAAGGACGACAAGTAGATGAATTTAAAGACTACTTGTTAGAAGACAGGTCTGTGGAAAGAAATTTGGAGTCGGTACGAGCAAAAGCTAAAGAAAAAGAAAAGAAACTTCAAGAGTATAATGAATGTCTAGCGAATCGAAAAAGACGAGGGCCAAAAGTTTTTAAGCCAGGCGACTATGTGGTAGTTAAAAATTTTGACACTCACAAAGGGGTATCCAAAAAATTAGTGCCGAGATTCAAAGGGCCTTTTAAAATCGTTAAGTGCCTCGAAAATGATCGATACACCACAACAAGTAGCTGCTCGACAATCAATGCCGAGGGAATTACCAGTTTTCAAAGGAGATCCAAGAGAATGGCCACTTTTCATAAGCACCTATGAAACTAGCACCCGGATCGGTGGATACAGCAACGAGGAGAACGCTATGCGTCTGCAGAGATGTCTGAAAGGTAGGGCCCTTGAAGCCGTGCGAGACAGCCTACTGTTCCCAGAAATGCTGCCGAGCGTTATAAGTACTTTGAGAATGTACTTTGGACGCTCGGAACACATAATAAAACTGTTGATGGAGAATGTGCGAAATTTGCCTCCTCCAAAGGGCAAGCTAGAACCGCTGATCGAGTTTGCATTTGCGGTGAAAAATATGTGCGCTACCATTAGGGCAAGCAAGCTAGATGCGCACCTGAACAACCCTACGTTATTACAAGAGCTTATCGAGAAGACGTGACCTGATATGATGCTTAACTGGGCTCTACATTCAAAATCCATACCCTACCCGAACATACAGCACCTAGCGGATTGGTTGTTTGAATTGGCGGAAGCGGCGAGTCGCGTATCTACGCCCAACATATTACTAGAAAGCGACAAGAAGAGAATCAACAGAGGAGTGATGCATACACATACCGCAGCGCCTACAGATAGCCCTAAAAACACAGTCTGTGCGATATGCAAAGGACACCACAAACCAGTGTCTTGCGAAAAGTTGTTGCGGATGTCAGTCGAAGCCAGGTGGAACGCGATAAATAACCATCACCTATGTGCTCAGTGCCTCAAAAACCACAAGGGATCCTGCTGGAGTCGCGTAGCTTGCGACATAAATGGCTGCAAAGCAAAACATCACCGTCTCCTTCATAAGGACGTGACGGAAAGCGTTCTGCACAATCATCGTGGGTCACTAACCAACCAGCCAGAATGCTATGTTCGAATCGTTCCAGTCACTTTGCACTCCAATTCGAAATCCGTCGATATCTACGCATTTATGGATGACGGATCGACTCTAACACTTGTAGAAGAAAAATTGGCTGATGCGCTCGAAGTGAAAGGTTTCGCCAATCCACTATGCATTAGATGGACCGGCGATGTTAGTCGGCAGGAGCCGGAATCCAAGCAGCTGAACTTGAAAATCTCGAAACAAGGACTGGGCAATAAATTTTTTAAAGTAAATGAAGTCTGTACGGTTAAATCCATTGGTCTTTCAGCCGAGACGATGATAGCAGATAGGATAAAACAGAGATATCCACATTTAAAAAACCTGCCTATCCCGAGCTTCATTAACGCAATGCCTCAAATGATAATCGGCAGTAATAATCCGAATCTCATAGCTTCGCTAAAGGTGCGCGAAGGAAAATGGCAGCAAACAATAGCTGCAAAAACGAGACTAGGATGGACTATATATGGCGGATCGGGACGATCTGGGGGAGGACTCAACCTGCATCGCTGTCAATGCGATCTGGATTTGCATGAGATGGTTAAAAAACATTTGCTAACGGAGGAAAAATCACCGCCGATATTTACCAAGTCCCCTGATGAAGAGCGATCTCTACAGATTCTGGAGGACACTGTTAGTTACAGCTCGCAGACGTACACCACGGGATTGCTTTGGAAAGATGGCCCCCGTGTATTTCCAAATAGCCTGCCGGTAGCAAAACGACGACTCTTATGCATGCAAAAGAAAATGGCAGCAGACCCTCCTTTTGCGAATGAGCTACATAATCAAATACAAAACTTGATAGCCAAAGGCTATGCCAGAAAGTTGCCAGAGGAAGAAATCAGGGAGAAACCCGAAAACGCATGGTACTTACCCATTTTTACTGTACGAAATCCACATAAAACTGACAGGGTCAGATTGGTGTGGGACGCGGCAGCTCAATCATCAAGAGTAGCCCTAAATGACTTTCTTCTAAAGGGGCCCGATTTGCTCGTGCCCTTGCTGCAGATTATGTACAACTTTAGGATGAGAGCAATCGGCGTGAGCGGTGACATCGCCGAAATGTTCCATCGAATAGCAGTACGAGAAGAAGACGCTAAACGATTCCTATGGCAAAATCAGACAACCGGAGTCGTAGAAACTTTCCAATTAAATGTGTTGACATTTGGAGCCACGTGCTCACCCTGAATAGCGCACTATGTGCGCGACTTGAACGCTAAGAAACACGCGGACGAGTTTCCTGCGGCAGCTAAAGCTATTCAGTCAAGTCACTATGTAGACGAGTACATCGATTCATGCCATTCAGAAGAAGAAGCCATTACATTAGCGAAGGAAGTTAGAGAAGTCCACGCACGCGGGGGCTTCCATATGCGCAAGTGGTGTTCGAACTCCAAACGGGTACTCGCTGCACTTTGCGACACAACAACCTACGATGAAAAACAGTTCTTTAACAGTGAAGAGATACACTCTTATGAGAAAATATTGGGCATGCGGTGGAGCCCACATCAAGATGCCTTCACCTATGCACTAAAGTTTGTACGCCTGAAGCGCAACATAATAGCGACAAAAGTCGCACCAACCAAAAAGAGAAATTTTACAAGTTTTGATGTCAGTTTTTGACCCCATGGGTTTTGTATCCTGTATAATGATGTATCTCAAAATACTGCTTCAACAAGTTTGGCGATCGAAGATTGATTGGGATGAGGAAATACCACCCAATCTGCAGGATATGTGGCAATCATGGCTGTCCTTCTTACCCTTGATAGAACGCGTGCGAATTCCGAGATGCTATTTTAAAAATTGGCATGCAAAAGACTGCCGAGTTCAAATTCACGTATTCGTGGATGCGGGAGAAGACGCCTACTCTGCCGTTGCGTATTTCCGTATCGAACAAAATAACCAAATACTTTTGAGTCTCGTTTCAGCCAAATCCAAGGTAGCTCCTTTGCAGCCGCTTTCGATACCCCGCTTGGAGCTACAGGCAGCAGTAACTGGAGCGCGACTGATGAAAAATATAATAGCACAACATGAAATCGACTTTGGGGAATGTTACTTATGGACCGACTCGAAAACGGTTCTAGCGTGGCTCATTGGAGATCCACGACGATATCAACAATATGTAATGTTTAGGATAGCCGAGATATGTGAGCTCACAGATGCCAGAAACTGGAGATGGGTACCAAGCAAACTAAATGTTGCGGACATCGCCACCAAACGACAACATAGGCTTGAAACATATACACAATGGTTCGAAGGACCCAAATTCCTAAAACTACCGCCGGCTGATTGGCCGACGGAAACTACCAATGAAAGGACAGCCACTGAGGAACTGCGTCCTCGTTTCCTTCACATGCGAAGGGAATCAGTAAGAATCAATTACGAGTACTTTTCAAAATGGAATCGATTGACAAGGGCAATTGCATGTTGGCTTGCCTATAAGAGGAAATTGATCAAGAAAATACGTATATCAAATGAGAATACAAACCGACCGGCATCCCAAATTAATGAAGCCAGAATGTTTCTTTACCGGAACATACAACAAGAATGTTACAACGAAGAGTACACAGCCATCGAAAACGGCCACCACGTTTGCCGGAGCAGTCCACTATGGAGGTTACAACTCTTTCTAAATGACCATGGGGTATTGTGTGTACGCGATAGAGCCAGTCGCTTCGCTGGCATCCCTGAAGGACGAATCGCTCTACCCACCCAACACTGGGTTACAAAGCTGATAGTCCGGCACTACCATGAAAAATATTATCACATGAATCATGAGACAACAGTAAATGAGGTGAGGCAAAAATATTTTATTCCAAAACTAAGACCTCTCCTTAAAGGGATTCGTCGGAATTGCCAACAATGTAAGCTGAGTAGTGCTCGACCCATGGCACCCTTAATGGCGCCCCTACCAAGGGCTAGACTGGGTGCATTCAAGCCAGCGTTTACGTATGTAGGAGTTGATTATTTTGGGCCACTAACAGTTATCGATGGAAGAAAGTCATTGAAAAGGTGGGGCATGCTGATAACCTGCCTCACAATGCGAGCAATAAGCATTGAGATCGTGCATAGTCTAACCACAAACTCATGCCTAATGGGCTTAAGACGCCATATATCGCGCCGAGGCATACCAAAGGAAATATATAGCGATAACGGGACTAATTTTCGAGGGACCGATGCCTTTCTTAGAGACAAACTTCAACTGGAAGATGCAAAAATGCACCGAGAATTGTCGCAGCAGGAAATATCGTGGTACTTCAACCCACCGTCAGCTCCTCACATGGGAGGAGCCTGGGAGCGCTTAGTGCGTTCCGTTAAAACCGTGTTATACCGTATAACACCAAATCAAAAATTCTCAGATGAAAGTCTTCTTACCGCAATGGCAGAGGTGGAAATGACGGTCAACTCCAGGCCCCTGACATACGTGTCCCTGGACGACGAAGACCAAGAAGCTCTTACGCCAAATCACCTGTTGCTTGGCTCATCAAATGGAGAAAAACCGATTTGCGATCCGGAACAAATCGACTATAAATGGTCGCTCCGCCAGAGTGAGATGTTCCCCAACCTATTTTGGAAACGCTGGGTCAAAGAGATGCTACCAACCATAACACGAAGGTCCAAGTGGCATAAAAAAGTAAAGCCAATTGGTGTAGGCGATATTGTACTTATAGTGGACGAAAATCAGCGTCGTAATACCTGGACAAAGGGTCGAGTGGTCGAAGTGACCACCGCAGAAGATGGTCAAGTCCGGCAGGCGAAGGTACAGACACAACTAGGTGTCCTCTCCAGACCAGCAGTAAAGTTAGCAGTCCTCGATGTCGGGAAAAATGAAGCAAGCTCCAGTGGCTCGCTTGCTGGGAGGGGAATGTTGCCGAAATTCGGGCCTGCGAATAAACTTCGTACCACTGTAACACAAAACGGAACTCTGTCCGAACAAAGAGAATGACGCTCTTTAAAAACTTTAAAAGTCTCTCTCTCTCATTCTACTCTTGCGGTACTTTATTATACATAAGTAGACACATAAGCGCGAAAATACGCAGCTGCATTGATCTAAGTACATACATAAGAACCGCGTGTTCAGTTGTTTTTTCGTAGCCAAGAGGCCAAGACTAGAGTAAGTGGAATGAGATTGTATAATTATTAGTTATAAGAAATTTGTAAAATAACCTGAAATTACTTGCAGAATTAAAAAGCTTACGCTGACCTAACTTGAGAATTAAATGGATTAAATTTATTTCAAAGGCACTGGCGGAGCTAGATTAACTAGTCGAACGAGCAACACCTACTTTATGGAAAAGAACAGAGAGATTCAAATAAAAAGAATGAGAGCGGCTCAGTTTTGATAGAGAGCTCACCAAAGACAGACGTATTTTTCTCGCTATAATATGAGTTGGTATTCGGTAAAACTTCGAATTTATCCAAACATTTTAATAGTGTTGATAAGATAAATCCCCTATATAACATAGAAGATTATGCTAAGGAATCAAAATTTAGATAAGAACAGGCATATAAAAGGATAAATAGATATGTGATAGAAAAATAAAAATATCGAATTAGAAATAGGAGATAAGGTTTTATTACGTAATGATACGGGTCATAAGTTAGAACGTAAGTATTTATGCCCATACATTATGGAAGAAATAAAGGATAGGGATAACATTTTAATTAAAGATACAAAGAATAAGAAGCAGTTAGTGCATAAAGATAGGTTAAAAATTTTAATCAATTAATACACATAAAACAAAACAAAAAAAAATAATAAAACAAAACAAATAAATTATCTACATTTAATGACACTATATATACAAAAATACTTTTACCACATATATCATTAAACAAACAATCAAACATTAAACAAAAAAAAAAATTTTTTTTTAATAATACATAAATAAATTTCCATATAATAAAAATTAGCAAATAACTCCATATAATTACGTTATTTTTTTTAAAGAGGGAGGATGTGGCATGTTCTAGAATAACATAGTAATAACATTACAAACATATTGTAGCAACTATTGTTACAATATTTATGTGCGCAACATTCAAGTGCATTTGCCTCTTTAGTAACATGACCACCCATGAGTGCATGGTGCTGGCCAATTCCTGGGTCGGCATATATAACACGCGAATTAAGATTGAGTCTGTTCTGGTTGAGTGTTAAATCAAGACTGCTTTATTGAATAAAATCATATTCTGGTTTGGCTTACATCTAAGTGTTTATAATGTTTTCTTCTGGTCACTTTTCTTGTGACACTCTATGTTTAGGGAAACTGTCACTTATCTTGTGACACTCTATGTTTAGGGAAACTGTCACTTATCTTGTGACACTCTATGTTTAATGGAATGGTATTGTTTATGTTTACATTAATGTGGAGTGTAGACCTCTTGGGTCGGCTGTTATAGGAAGTGTTGCTAATGGCATAACTCCTCCCCTCTGAGAGTATGAATTCTCCTGAATTCTGTTTACATTAATGTTTATATTTTTCTTTTTACAGTATATATGTATATAAATGGATAAACATATAATAATAATAATAAAAAGTGTTAAAAATATGCCATTTGTCATTTTCTTTTCGTATTTAAGTTCTGTGATTTCTTTTAAATTGTCAAAATTATCTATTGTTACATGATCAAAGTTAATTGTGTTTTTATAGGTTTGATTCAATAGTTCTGTTGGATAAAAAAATTTTTCGTGAAATTCTGTTTTTTCGTTAAAAAATATTTCATTTAGAATTTGAATTTTACAGTTACCGAATTGAATTAAGTTACTTCCCTTAAGTATAATATTTCTTTTATCGCAATTTTGATATATTTTTGTATTCTTGGCATTTTTGATTATAATTGTATCATCGTCAATTTCTTCGATACTCGTTATATTGTTGAATATAAATTTGCAATTATTATTAATGGTACAACTTTTACTTAATTTTAATTCTTTTAAAATTTTGTTGGGTTCATATGTAAATGTTTTATTATTTATTTCTACAATTAACTGATTTTCTTGGTCTATTTGTATATAATCTATATTTGGTATAGGAATAATTAACTTGACATCTATGGTTATAAATGATTTTGGGATTTTAATTGCGATTATGATGCAATTATTCTTATATTTTAAAAATGCCCATACGGATTAGCTTTAATTTATAAAAATCAATGTCAAATTTATTTATTTCCTCTTCTGATAAAATTTCTGGTACGATTATATTATTTTTTGCTGATGCTATGTTTTCCTGAATATAATTTATTTTGAATTCTATATTTTTTAATTTCCCCATTTGGTCATTATGAAGTATTTTCATTTCTATTTCTTGATTTTGATTGTCCATGCTTGTAAGTATGTCCTTGATTATTGTTCTGTCTTGTTTAATTGTTTCTGCTAAGTTGTGTATTGTTTTATTAAAATGTGTATTTATAACAATTTGTTGGTTCATGTCTTGTATAATATTATGGTTGTTTTGGTCAATATTGTTAAGGTGATCTAAAATATCTGTTCTATCTTCATCATCCATAATTCCAAAAAGCCATTTGTATGTTGTTCCTACAATATTTAACATTCCTCTTTTTATTCTGTTGTTTGGGGTTATGGATTTTATTTTAGCTCTAATTAGATTTATTTCGGCTAATAGCTCCTTTTTTCCTGTGATGTTAAAATGTTTAATGTTTGTCTCCATTTGATTTATTATAATATTTAAAGGGTCGATATTAATAATGTGTAGTATAATTACTGTTTCATTAACTATTTCCGTGGAATAAGTTTGTATAGGTGCATATCCTGCATTTGATTGAATTGGTTCAATTTGTAATCTGCCTTGAACACACATTATAACGTAAAAAATTATGAAAATCTGAGGATAAGAGAAAAAAAAATTTTTTGTTTCAAGGATGTCAATCTGTATTTTGTTGGAAATTAATTTTTTCCTGCTTTGACGGTCTTTTTTATATTACATGGATGAATATTATTTAATGTTGTAATTCTAAAATAAGGTTCATCCTTATGCCTAACTCGTTTATAGTTTTTAATTGGTCCTTCCTGTCTTTCCTCCTCATAATCTTCTCTTGTATTATTTTGTTTGCTTAAAATTTTTTCTTTGTGCTTGATAATAGTGTTTTTTAGTTTTTCCTCATCTTCTATGTTTTTTGCATAATTTGGTGTACATTTTATTGTAGAGTGATAACGGTTATTATAAGCTGTTATTGCTAATTGCATTTTGGATGAAATTGATAAATCATCATCTATTCCTGCTATTATTTCAATGAGAGTAGAATGTAGTCTTTCTATGTCTGCATTTCCTGTATGTGAATTTGGCTTTGTATAATGGATTTCTATTTGTTCTTGGTTTAAGTATTGTTTTATCTGTTCTGATCGAAATTCATTATCCATTATTATTTTATGTGGCTTATTGAATTTGGCAAAGTGTTCAATCATAATTTCCATTTTAGTTTTCCAGTTTCTATCTGTTATATTATAAGCGACTGCGAATTTTGTGAGCTTGTCTATGATTGTAACAAACGATTTATGTTTTATATGAAATATGTCTAAATGTATAATTTGATTTTTAACATCCGGTGTTTCTGTGAATTGAAACTTAGGTTTGATTGGTTTTCTGTCATATTTAATTTCCTTACATTTTTTACAATTTGAAATTATCAACTGAATATGGTCTCTTAGCTTTGGAAAATATATTTTGTTCTTTAACGAATTAAAAGCTTCATTTATTCCGCTATGTAATGAATCTTTGGTGTGGTAAATAGCTATTTGTTTGTGTAACTCTTCCTCGCTTGAAATTTCCTGAGCTCTCTTAGTACATTTAAAAAAATTTTATATTATTACAGTGTGAAAAAATGTTCATTAAGATACATTGTATCTTATAATATTCTGAGTCTGGAACTTCTGAAAAAATTCCTACTGTTCCTTTATTTATATTATTTTGCATTTTGATTTCGATTTCAATTTCTGTTTCTGCTGGGCTTACTTCTATTATTTTTCTACCATGCTGAATATTAATATTGTCCGTTGTTGTATAAGTTACTATTATCTGAGTTTTATATTTGTTTACAATATCGTCTTTTATATAGAAATTTGTAAATCCTCCTTCCTCTGCTGAATGCTGTGTATCTGATAGTTCAAAGTTTGACTCATTTGTTTTATCCTTGTTTATTAGTTCAGCTGTTTCCTGTCTACTTAAAAAATCTGCCACTTTATTGTCTTTTCCTTTCAAATATATTATGTCATAATCGAATTCTTGTAATTTTAAAATCCATCTTTGGTGTCTTGCTGTCATTTCTTTCCCTTTGTATTTTGAGTTTAGATATTTTATCGGAGCATGATCTGGTATAATTTGGAATTTATTACCTATCAAATAGTGTCTAAAATAGTTTACTGCATGTATAATGGATAAAAATTCTTTATCAATTGTACTGTAATTTTTTTCATGTTTATTTAAAGTTCTTGAAAGGAATGCAACTGGTTGCTCTTGTTGAGACAATACTGCACCTATTGCGAAGTCACTGGCATCTGTTGTAATGGTAAATGGTTTATCAAACTCTGGATATTTTAAGATTGGATGTGAGCTTATAAGTGTTTTAAGGTTTTCAAAGGCATCTATAAACTGTGGGTCATTTGTATTAATTTGTGTGCCTTTTTGTAAATATCTGATCATTGGGTAAGCTATTTTGGCATAGTCCTTAATAAATTTTCTGTAAAATCCTGTCATACCAAGAAATCCTTTCAATTGCTTTTCTGTTTTAGGTAGCTGCATTGCTTTTATTGCTTCTATTTTATGTGGATTGGGTTTAATCCCTTCCTTTGTGAGAATGTGTCCTAAATATTCAGTATATTGTTTCATGAAGGAACATTTGTCTGGTTGAATTTTTAAGTTATGCTTTCTAAGTACTTTGAAAATGTTCTCCAAAGCAATCTTATGTTCCTCAAGTGTTGTTGAAAATATCAAAATATCATCCATGTATACAACACAATTTTTGTTTATATAATCCCTCAGTATTTCATTCATTAAACGTTGAAATGTGGCTGGGGCATTTTTTAACCTAAAAGGCATTCTAACATATTCATATAAACCCATTGGTGAAATGAATGCTGTTTTCTCTATATCTTCTTCTGCCATTAAAATTTGGTGATAGCCTTTTGCTAAATCTAATGTAGTAAAATATTGAGCTTTACCGAGTTTGTCTAATACAGCGTCCATGATAGGTATTGGGTACTTATCTGAAACGGTTACTTGGTTTAAACGCCTATAGTCTACACAAATACGATACTTTTGAATTCCAGAGCTATCTCTTTTTTTAGGTATGACACATATTGGAGAACTATATTTGCTTTTGCTTTTTCTTATAATTCCATTGTTTTCCATGTAAATTATTTGTTTCTTTATTTCTTCTTCATATTTTGGGGAGACCCGATAGAGTTTTGAATTAATAGGTTGGTCTGTAGTAGTTTTTATGCTATGAACTATAGTGTTAGTATTGGTTAAGTGATCCCCTTCTTTGAAACATAACTTTTCGTACTTTTTTGAAAGCTTTCTTATTATTTGTTCTTCCTCAGTATTGAGTTCTTTTAACTTAAGATCATCAATTTCACTTACTTCCATTACGCAAACATCTTCTGATTGTTTGGAAAGGAATGGAATTTCGACCCCATTGTTAAGTTTAATAATTTTGTTTTGAAAATCAATATTTGCAAAATTCCTTTGAATGAAGTCCATGCCCAATAGAAAATCATATGATTTTTCCAGGGGCATAGCCACCCATTTTGTTCTTGCATAATTTATATATTTAAACTCCCTTGGCACTTTTGTTTTCACTAAGTAACTGTCACTTTCTATTTTTCCCTTTATCGTATGTATGGTTTTTGAATATTTTTCAATTATTTTGTATTTGGAATTATGTACATTAGTTGTGTTTAAAATGCTTATGGTTGATCCTGTATCTACCAAAATAATATAAGTATCTTCCTCTATTGTTCCTTTTATAAAAATTTTTTTTTCATCCGAGGCTAGTTGGTAAAAAACTCTTGATTATCTGTGCTGTTTACTACTTCCTCATTTATATTATCTACACTCATTGCTTCTGCTGGTGGTTGCTGATAATTTTGTGGTTGCTGATAATTTTGATTTTGTCTTACGTTCTGACTCTGTTGTCTATTCGGATTTTGATACTGTCTAATATTTTGACTCTGTTGTCTATTGGGATTTTGAGACTGTTTTACATTTTGACTCTGTTCAGTATTTTGGTTTGTATTTTTATTGGTTGTCTGTTTGTTATATGTACTATGGTCATTGTCATTTTTGGTTAATAATAGTTTTTTATTTAAATTTCCATAATTCAGACCAATATAATTTGCAAGTTCAATTCTTATATCTGTTAATGTTGTTTTATTCATTAAGGCAATGGCCATTGGACCACAAGATAATTCCTTTACTCTTTGAATTAAGAGACCACTTAATATGTCAACTAATCTGCTATTGTTTTCAAAGACCGAAAAATCAGTAATTTCCTCAACAATTGCTCTTACTTTAAAATCAAGATCTCGAACGGTAGTTACCCTTAAGTTATTAATTTTTCTGGTTAGACCCATTTGATCCGTTCTTGGGCGATAATGATGTCGAAGACGAGTTTTGCAATCAGCCCAAGATGTAGGGGGTTAATATTAAGCATAGTTCTTGCCTGACCTTGAATTTTGGTGTTGAATATAACAGTGAAGACCTGGTCGTTATCATCATACTCCTCCATGATTTGGTTGACTGCCGAAATGAAGCCATGTAACGTTCCCTCCTGTCCAGTGAACACCGGCAAGTACCTTGTTTCCTTCTCGATGCTGTTTCTCTCCCTTGTTGTTGGATTAGAATGCATCTCTTGATTGGATATTATTATTGATGTTAGCATTTGAATGCATTGTTGTATTTCGTTAATTTGTGCCATTTTAATGGTGTATGTTTTATTGTTTCGTTAACTTTTTTTTTTTTTTTAAGTTTCCACAATAATTCTGTTTGTTTGCACAAAGTGTTTTTACAATATTATATTGTTTCGTTATTTGTCACAAAATGTTTTTATAATATTATATTGTTTCGTTGGCCTAGATTTTCTCCAAGGTTTCCACAATATATATATTTTATTTTGTCACTAAATGTTTTGTTTTCCACAGTATTATATTGTTTCGTTATCTTTGATTGCGTTCAAAGTTTCCACAATATTTTAGCTGTGAACTCGAGTACCGACTGCGCCAATTAAGATTGAGTCTGTTCTGGTTGAGTGTTAAATCAAGACTGCTTTATTGAATAAAATCATATTCTGGTTTGGCTTACATCTAAGTGTTTATAATGTTTTCTTCTGGTCACTTTTCTTGTGACACTCTATGTTTAGGGAAACTGTCACTTATCTTGTGACACTCTATGTTTAGGGAAACTGTCACTTATCTTGTGACACTCTATGTTTAATGGAATGGTATTGTTTATGTTTACATTAATGTGGAGTGTAGACCTCTTGGGTCGGCTGTTATAGGAAGTGTTGCTAATGGCATAACTCGCGCGGCCGCTCTGGCCGAATATGCAATACGATATATCCTCACTCTCCCGCTGCGGCGGCATATACACATACATACTCTTATGTAAACATTTATACATTTATACACAAATATGTTTATACATAAGCATACCGTTCCTCTGCCTGCATTGCTAGCAAAGCAGCTACGCGGGCTTAGCTTTAATCAACAAATGTATCAGAATCAAGAATCATTGAATAAACTGAGTTCAAATGCAAAAGACATATTTGTGTCCCATATAAATATTCAAACTTAATACAATCTTGGATGATTATCCTACAATTGTTTGGGTTTTTTTTTTAACATATTTTAAAATGCCAAAAATAAACATAATCGTAATGTAGAACTACAAATAACCAAGGACAATTCCTGTAGATTCAGTGAAGAAATGCTGAAATGGCAAACCGTTTTGCCAAATTATAATGGAAAGCGCACACACACAGAAAAACGCACATACATATATAGATATGTACAGATATATTTAATATTTTATTTGAATTTCAATGAATTTTTAGTGTAGCACTTAATGAAGTAGTGGTCCAGGTTATAAGTTGCCTACATACCAAGTTTCATCCTAGTAGCTTTAAAATTGAACCAGTAAAATGCAATATCGACTCAGATTCTCATCAATATATACATATGTACATATGTATATACTTCAAAAGGTCTATGTTTTTCAGTTAGACAGAAGTAACTGTACAATTTTTGACATCCAAGAAGGCCTGGGATGTTTGGAAAATGAATCATTCAACTTCGTGAACTCATGGAGTCAACATCAAAAGTAAAACAAAAAGTTTACCTATGAATAATCTATAAAGTGAAAACTGAAAAGTAAAAAAAGTGAAAATGTGTTGACTGTTAAGTTAATCATGAAATCCGGGAAGGTTGGTAATCGTAAGGATATTACTTTTCATAATCATGACTAAGTGTTCCTTTTCAGCAATTGGCTATGCAGCTGCCGATCTCAGCTACGATATATGTATGACCTGAAGTCAGAACTTGAACGGCATCTAAAAGTGCAATCGGAAATGTTGAAGATATCCGCATCAGGTGTTATTTTAGCGGAATCCGATTTCGTTACAGAAGTAGCTGGTCTAGGCAACAAGAAACGCAGCAAGCCAGTGTGGTCATGCTATAACGGAAACAATATGGTGGGCTTAATGTTTTTTCTTAAAGCAGAGGATGTTGCGGTTCCGTTAGTCGACAACCAGGTGTCGGATTCTTCAGTCATTGATCTTTGCTCTGGGTCTAGCAGCGAATCCACATATGATTGCAAACGCGGTCTAAAGCGAAAGGGCAATACACGCGAAAATCCTATGCTTTCTAAGAAGTAAGCGCAAGGAATAGAAAATCCGAATTAGATATAACTGAATATTCTGTCTAACTGAATATTCTGTCTATTGAAAATAGGTTCAAAAATGATGTCGAATTTAGTGAGGAGAGTATTCCAAGCACGTCATCCGATGGAGCCATGAAAGAGGCTTGCGGTATGGGAGGCTGCGGGATTAAGTCCAGGACTAAACCAGTCGAATCCGAATCGGACCTGGAAATGGAGGAAAATGGACTGCGGCCACCATACATGGATAAATTGCCAGAAAACAGGCCGTTTGTGCTGGTGGTCTCTTCAGATTGTGCGAAGGATTATTACCATCTTTAAGATTTCTTCGGCAGTTTCCAGGATTATAGAAGCGTTTCATGCCTCATTCAATGAAGTGGCTTTCGTAACGGAGTTCAATGGATGACTGTTCGATGCAGCCGCTGATGAAGATACAATGGAATGGGTGGCAAGAAATATTTGTTCTATGGGACAGTTTGAGGCCATAAGTCTTATTAATTTCTTACGGTTAACCGCTGCTAGGCTTACATGGCCAAAAGTGGAGTGTAGCCTGAAACTTAGTTTTAAGCTCCTAGAAAGCCAGAACTGTAATATTTCGACAGAGAAATGGGCAGTAGTTATTCAAAAAATTTGCCGCGCTTTTCCCCTGAAAACGACACAGATATTTGCATTAATGAACAGGTCGAGATCTGGATGGATGCGGAGAGTGCCGATGCGATCAAAGAACGCTCTTATCGTTTAAAATATAGCTTCTGCAGGATACCATTTGAATTTTGCGATTAGTTGAGAAGTTGATGAACAATATATATTTTTATGTTGTGGAATATATTAAAGATGAGTTTTGAAATAACGCTGAAAAAGAAATTTCGGAATTTCAAATTTTAAATTTTTGTTTAAAACATTGCCAGTGCCTAGCGGACTTTCTAGATAATGGGATCTGCCTGATTCGCCACGTGCACGCTATAACCCAAATTGACCCAATGTGATGGAGCAGATGATCCAATTTCAATTTTGTGACTAGACGTTGTATATATGATTGTTTCTGGAAAAATGTATGTGCTAAGAAAACTTTTACTATTTTTCGGTCACTCACACGTCAAAAAAAGATGACTTGACAAATAAGCGAAATAACGGTAAAATCGTACTCTTACGGCTCTCTTTATATTTTTTACGGTTAGTTCACGTATCTAAGTTTCATTTAAGAGCAGAACATTTACGGTAACAGAACCTCTATTGCCGTAAATAATTTAAAGAGTAATCTCTTAAAAATGTAACAAGTTTACTAAAAAAACAAACTCAACTTTTCTTACAAATATTTTGTACATTTGAACTTTTTTTCACTACTACTATTCAAAACTGTACATTTGGAACATTTCTTAATAAAATATAATGAAAAAAATACGGATATTTGGTACTTTATGTTTGGGTCCTGTGGTTGACCTTTTTCCGGAAATGCCCATAGTTTCACCCTGACAAATATAAGACTTACTAATAAGGTAGATACCGACAACTACGCTCATTTATTAGGGACAAATCAGTGTATAGCTTCACGTTACAGAGTGCGGACGTGCAAAAATAAGTAGCTGATGTAATCACACTTAAATATTAGTTTATTCTAAAATATTGTTTGTAATAAGCATTGCTCTGCACAAATATAAGACTTAGTAATAAGGTAGATACCGACAACTACGCTCATTTATACAGGCATTTATTAGGGACAAATCAGTGTATAGCTTCACGTTACAGAGTGCGGACGTGCAAAAATAAGTAGCTGATGTAATCACACTTAAATATTAGTTTATTCTAAAATATTGTTTGTTATAAGCATTGCTCTACACAACTGTTAATTTTGGAAAAAACTAAATAATTTTGGAATCCATAGACTCTTGTGCATAAAACATAGTTAAGATCTCAACTCGGTTCAAAGAGTCTATTCGTGTATATCTTCCATCAGTGTGGCTTAATCCTTTCATTAACCACTTCGAAGCGATTTCATGTTGCCTTGATTTGTCATCATTAGTGTTCACGCAACTGAGTGAACAGCAGGGAGTGAGTGGTAGAAATGCTTTTCCAAAAGCGAATACGGTTACGCCGACCACCCTCACGTTTAACTCCAGTTTTACTTAAGCCCGAAACATATCGTGGGTGAATACTTGCCTGTAAATAAATCATTATGTTTAAAACTAGGTTAAATTTAAATTCCGGCGCGTTTTAATTACTTGTACCAAATCGTTTTAGTATTTTGGGCCTTCTTTAGTTTGTTTATCACAGTATCATACGTTACAGAGTGCGGATGTTCAAAAATAAGTAGCTGATGTAATCACACCTAAATATTAGTTTATTCTAAAATGTTGTTAGTTATAAGCATTGCTCTACACAACTGTTAATTTTGGAAAAAAACTAAATAATTTTTGGAATCCATAGACTCTTGTGCATAAAACATAGTTAAGATCTCAACTCGGTTCATAAATCATTATGTTTAAAACTAGGTTAAATTTAAATTCCGGCGCGTTTTAATTACTTGTACCAAATCGTTTTAGTATTTTGGACCTTCTTTAGTTTGTTTATCACAGTATCATACGTTACAGAGTGCGGATGTTCAAAAATAAGTAGCTGATGTAATCACACCTAAATATTAGTTTATTCTAAAATGTTGTTAGTTATAAGCATTGCTCTACACAACTGTTAATTTTGGAAAAAAACTAAATAATTTTGGAATCCATAGACTCTTGTGCATAAAACATAGTTAAGATCTCAACTCGGTTCAAAGAGTCTATTCGTGTATATCTTCCATCATCTTCATGTTGCCTTGATTTGTCATCATTAGTGTTCACGCCACTGAGTGAACAGCAGGGAGTGAGTGGTAGAAATGCTTTTCCAAAAGCGAATACGGTTACGCCGACCACCCTCACTTTTAACTCCAGTTTTACTTTAGCCCGAAACATATCGTGGGTGAATACTTGCCTGTAAATAAATCATTATGTTTAAAACTAGGTTAAATTTAAATTCCGGCGCGTTTTAATTACTTGTACCAAATCGTTTTAGTATTTTGGGCCTTCTTTGGTTTGTTTATCACAGTATCATCGTTGGACTTAACCTGTTTAGATACCACTTGATCAGTATTGCTTGTCGAATGTAATGATATATATATGGAATCGGATTATTATGACTTATTCCATATTTCAGACAATTTAACCTCATTGAAACCGTCTTCGACTTGTTTTGGAAATCTTTTGCTTGTCTTCGTTGATGATCTGCTGACTCTTAGCTTGCACTGAACTGGTGGTGCACTCAAGCGATTCTCAATTGTGGTCTCTCGCTAAGTTGCAGGGTAGCAGCCGGTTCGATTAGGTAATTTTAAGCGAGAATTGTGTTGTAGTCCGCTTGGCATTGCGACTGAGCTTACGAACTCCACTGGGAGAGTGCGTTTACTTTTTGCCGGGGTATCATAATTAACTGCAGCAGATGATTGTTAATTTAATCAAAAAGAACTGTATATGATCAAAATTCGTAGTGGTTGCCCATTTCACTTTCTTCATCAGATTTAAAGATATCAAAAAGCTAAAAATAGGCCGGAACACAAGTAATTTAGATGCATATAATTTGAATTCAGTTTTCCATTTATCCACTCCAGATGCTCAGTTCGGGGTATATAACGGCCATCGAATGGATTGCTGGTCGCAGTAACATTTCTTTTCGACATAAACTGAAAGGATTATTAGGATTAGTAAACCATAACACTATTAGGAGAACTGAAAGTAAAGCAATTCTAGTAATAAAGAAAAGATAAGTTCACAAAGCACGGCACGCATACACATACGGTTTATATAGAGCTGCGCTTGTGTGTATGCACGTGGTAGCAGCGGTTGAGTAGAGCCGATCTATATAGGTATTAGAGAGCTGCATGAGTAGTCAAAAAACCTTATTCGAATTGACAATGTTATTTTTTTTTGCATATATTTTATTACATTTATTTCTATTTTATATTGGAATGCAAGAATATAATTTTATTTATATTTTCTGAGTTACTAGAAATAAGACAACGCTTTTCTGAAATCAAATTTCTAGCGTTGGAAAATGTTCGTTCCGAACCTGCGCTGCTCGCTGGAATACAGAATATTTTGCAACTTGTCTTATAAAGCAGAGGAAAAAAATTTGCATGCAAATTCCACCAAGCCAATGGGTCAAAATCATTTCAACGACACAAACGGAATGACTACAAAATTTGTAAGCTATAACTCGAATGAATTCGAATTCGAATTGTGTTAGCCAAATTTTTCATTCGGTTTTATACTTCATTCATTCGAACTTTTTTTCGTTGGATGCTGTGAGTTATGAGAAGCAATATACATTCACACTCACACACATTCACTCTAGTATTAGCAAGCACTCACTCAATTCAATTCAATTCGAGTCCATTCATTTCTTTAAATGTATTGAGTGAAGCCGAGCAGCTCTCTAATAGGTATCTAATCTTATATATATAATGAAGGAAGTCGACTCGCCGACTTGGGTTTCACCAGGTGAAACAAATATTTCAAATTTTGAAAACCAGATGTATGTCTATTAAATTGTTTTTACATGCCTCAAACTATGTGCTATCTCGCTCACTCCACAAACACACGAGCACTCTAGCGCCGCCACTAGCCAACGGCCAATCCTGGCCTTATGCACCGCGTAGTAAAATACGTTCATACTCATATTTTGCATGTTTCTTGTCCGATTTGGTAGTTTGGTAACTAGAAATAGTTAGTCTGGCGAATTTGAATGCGAAATCAAAAACTACAGAAGAAAATCGGTTTTTTACAAATTTGAGGCGAAAGTCGACGTGGCAAAATATGAAAAACTCTGCGCGCATACTAAGCCAGTGTACATACTAAATTTGGTGACTTTAGCTTTGTTAGTTTTTGACAAAATCAGTTTTGTTTGATTTGCGGGGGGCGGAATTGGGCGGAAAAATTTTTAAATAGCCAATATCTGCGCGTCTATTGAACTAGTCTACATACCAAATTTAAAGTCGGTAGCTGTCATAGTTTTTGAGAAAATCTGGTTTATGTAAATTCCGGGAGCGGAGGGGGCGTGGCAAAAAGTGTGAACAATTAGTTTCTGCGCGCTAACTACACGAAAATATAAACCAAATTTGATGTCTCCAGCTGTTATACTTTTTAAGAAAAATAGTTTTATGTGATTCTTTTTTGTGATACATTTACATACTACATGAGTATACATACCAAATTCGGTGTCTCTAGCTCTTATAGCCTCCGAGATCTGCGTGTTCATACAGACGGACGGACGGACGGACAAACGGACAGACGGACGGCTAGATCGATTCGGCTGTTGATCCTGATCAAGAATATATATACTTTATAGAGTCGGAGAAGCTTTCTTCTGCCTGTTACATACATTTTGGAGACTTTAATATACCATTTCACCCTATGAGTGTATGGTATAAAAAGTCGGATTTGTTCAACTCGAGATCTGCTGAAGCAAATTTGATGGTTATTGATTTGTTGTATTTGCTTTTTTTGCTTTATTTGCTTTTTTGCCAGTTCTTTATTTCAGGAATCTTTGGAACTACTTTTTAAATTAATTATTTATTAATATTGTATGTATTTAAATAAAAATGAAGCAAGTAAGTCGTCTCGCCGGCTTTGTTATACCATGCATCAGGTGAAACAAATATTTTTAATTTCGAAGACCAAATATATGTATATTTCATCTCACTATCTCACTCTAACAAGCACATTTGCACTCTAGGGCCGCAACTAGGCTTGATCGTGTCGATCGTCATGGCGGTGGAGTGTTCAAGTGTTGTGCCAATTGATCTTTCCTTAGGTGTTGAGTTTATTTGCGTTGAAGTTACATGTTCCAAATTTAGCTTATATACTTCTTGTTCAAATATTCCTCCAGCTTCTGATAACATGACCTACATGCACCATGCTGATGCTTTGCAAACTATTTTTAGTCGTCTTAAAGATCATGATTTCCTTATAGTTTTACGTGATTTTAACTTATCTAATATTTCTTGTCTGGTTGATGATAATATCTTTCTTAATTCCTTCATCTTAACATGTTTTTCTTGATAGCCTACTTGAATGTCCGCTATATCAGTTAAATTCTTTACTTAACTCTTCTAAAAGAATCCTTGATCTTGTTTTGTGTCGTATCCCACTGTTAGTTCTGTATCTCAAACACAGATCCTTGTGAAGACTGAAGATCCTTATCACCTTACCTTTAAAGTTATTATTTCTTACAATTCCGTTACTACTCGTCGTGGGTGTTTTCGTAAAACAAATTTTAGTCTTCTTGGCAACCTTATTATACCCTTGCAAAAAGGGTATATTAATTTTGGTCAGAAGTTTCCAACGTACAGAAGGAACCATTTGCGACCATATAAAGTATATATATTTTTGATCAGCATGACAAGACGAGTTCGAATAGCCATGTCCGTCCGTCCGTCCGTCTATGCAGGATCCCCCGAAAGAAATAGAGGACAAAAAGTCACACACTACAAAATCAAAATTCAAGAAGAAAAAGAAAGTTAATAAAAGCAAATACGAAAATTAATTAATTACAGGTCAACAACTCAAGATGCCTTTTTTTGTGCATTACGCTACATTGACATAATCCCAGTAAAAGCACAAAACCGTTACTTAATATTTAAAACAGGAACCATGGATCTACCGACAAACTTTAATATCATTATTTAAAAGTGAATTTAACGCTAGACATTACGTATAAAAATTTAATGCAACAAGCACAGGAATTTAAAGACATAATCTATATTCAATACTTAACAGAAAAACAAAGTAAAACGTAATAAACAAGGACTAATTAACGGAATTGGTTCAATACACAAATATCTTTTTGGTACTCTTGATCAGGACGATAAAGATGATAATATTGAAAGCATTCAAATTAAATTAAATTACGTAATGGACACTGTTAATAATGGTTTAAAATAATAAACCTCAGGGAAGAAAAAGAAAAATTAGTAAGTTATAATCTTTAATTTTGAGCATTTCACAGAATACATTGAAGACATAGAAATGGGCAAGCAGCTCACTAGTCAAGGAATTTTCAACCTAAAACTTTTCCAACATAATCACTTAAGTCATGTTAATTCGGAAAAACTATTGAATACAAAAACTTCCTCATATGCTCTGCTTCGTATCATAACCGAAAAGATTCTTCAGAAACGATCTCTATTCGAGCGGCACTTTTTGTTTTGTTTTAATTTGTTTTTTTGTCAAGCGCTATGCATTGACTCATTCGTGTGACTCTCTCAAAAGAGCGTCGCGTAAAGATTAATACGATTTTTGGTCACACAAAGAGCCTCAACAATAGACAGTTTGACTAAAAAACTCAACAGAAATGATCTTTTGATCATATGATCTTTGTCTATCGTGTGCAAACGAGATATTATTTATCATTTCAAACATTCCTCGAGAACTAATAAAAACCCCTATCTTTGAGATACTTCCTTACTCAAGTGAAAATAAAAATATTTTGATAGAGAATTCAAATCAATTCCCAATCACTTGCAAATACATTAAAAAATATAAGTATTTTCAAACTAATTACATTGAACCAAACATAATTGTAACATGAAACTTACCGAAAACTAAACTTAATAAAAATTGCGTAAAAAACGACTTAATAATAGAAGGCAATAACATAATAAAAATTTACGATTGTGCCTTACAATTAAACGAAATATCAATAACAAATTCATTGCTTGACTATAGCCAAAGCATTTATGTAACAAACAATATAACCAGGCTAGAACCTATTTCCTTTATCTAAACAAAAGAGATAATTAACGAAAACACCAGAAATGATCTTTTGATCATATAATCTTTGTCTATCGGACACACTTGAAAAAAGACCACGCCGACAATAAGAATATTGTAAATCATACTATTAAGAACATATACAAATAAAGGTCATAAGCTTCTCAAAATAAAAATAACAAGCACTATATTATATATCTCTAGAAGAAACATTTTCAAAAAAATTTCATACAAATTGGAGTCTCCCCATGAAATTTGATAAGGTGATAGTATTGGATATAAAACATAAGATCCCAAAAGTTTCGATCGGATAAATAGAACACAACTGTCCAGTTTGTCTTCGATTTAGGGTAAAGGAAAATGGTCTCGTAATATTACCTTGTTGATCCATCGATATTCCATACATAGTCTTGAAGATCCATCTCGTTTTTTAGCAGGACTACCGACCTTTGTAGTCTGACTCGGAGTGCTCGAATATACCTTGCTTTAACCATTCATCAACTTGTTGACATCTCGAGTCATAGCAACGTTCGTTATAACCGATTCCATGCGTACGTGAGTAGATTGGGGTATCATCATTGACTACGATTCGCATTTTCATGTTTGTCGACTTTGCATTTTTAGTTTTTAATCAGTTCGCGTACCTCGTTCTTTGCGTAATTGCTTGCCTTAGCTTCAGTATTTAATTCAATCTCGTCGACATTTAATGTATTTATTCTAATCAACACCGAAAAATTTACAAATAACTAAAAATACTGATTTAAATTCTTGTCCGTCAATTACAAATGGTTGTTTGATTGAACCCATGGCTTTGACCGCGTCGCTACTACCAATCTCGATTAATAATATGCTGCACTCACATTGCTTTGGCTGTTGTATTCTTTTATAAGTCGTTCGGACATAAGATTGTATTTACTTCCAGTGTCAATCAAAGCATGCGATTGATGTGTTTAGTTTTCGTGGCCAAATATGTTGCATTCAAAACCCTTTTTAACTTGGTTTTTACTTTCACAAGAAGCGGCTGTACCTTTGCATTGGTTGGGATTTACGTTCACTTTTCTGAATGTTTTTTGTTAAATCATAGAACATTTTTTTATCACTCTTAGATTTCTCTCGCATTATTTCGGCGAATTTCAATTTGTCTTTGAAGTCTTTTAACGTCAACGTTGATTTGTTCCTACCAATACCATTAATAACATGCAGATTCTTCGATACTTCCTCGTTCATCAGCAAGAAATATTCTTGGAAATTCTCGTTTTTCCCCATTTTCCGATAAGCAATAATTTCCTGGCATACCGAAAGGTGTCGGAGAACCGGATCGAGAACCAGAACTTCCTTCGGGAGTAGGCGACGGTGGGGTTTTACATCTAATTTCCCCGGCACTAAATTGGGCTTCGATTTCGGCAAGTCGACTCAATACCTCAGGATGATGATCCTCCCTTGAGGCAAACTCGCGGAAACGATTTCTTAGGTCCTCCACTATTTCACCGGTGTCTAATCCGAATTCGTCACAAAGTACTTCCAACTCGGCTTTGCGACGATGGATTATCCAATGAACGTCCATTGCTAGTATATTAGTAAGGACTCGGGGTCGTAATATAAGCGATAAGCAGCCAAAGGATATCGGAGGTCGCCCAGTAGGCTACGTGATACTAGGTAAAGATGGCTACGGTAAACCGATAGACTATGATATGGATGTGCAAGTTGACCAATGCGTACATATTTTATTTAATTTTTAATAAATTCTGCAGGAGGGGTCAGAAAATATAAAAATATATATGTTTGTTCAAAGAAAAGTAAGTAACGGTGACGCGTAAATGAGAATTATCGCTGCGAGGGAAACTTTCGAGGTGGTTTTCGGTTTAAATATTTTGAACAAAATCTTTGCAATGGTTCGAATATATAAGAAAAGTCTTGCCTGTTGATAGAATTAGATCCGGTTTGTTTATTTGAATTGGGAAAATCCTTGAATGTAGAATATAGTTATTGGAGAAGTGATCTAAATAATATGAATGGAAACTCATCTTCAGTAATCAGAATTTCTGTATATGATCAAAATCCGTAGTGGTTGCCCATTTCACTTTCTTCATCAGATTTAGAGATATCAAAGAGCTAAAAATAGGCCGGAACACAAGTCATTTAGATGCATATAATTTGAATTCAGTTTTCCATTTATCCACTCCGGATGCTCAGTTCGGGGTATATAACGGCCATCGAATGGATTGCTGGTCGCAGTAACATTTCTTTTCGACATAAACTGAAAGGACTATTAGGATTAGTAAACCATAATAGTGTTATGAGAGAACTGAAAATAAAGCAATTCTAGTAATAAAGAAAAGATTAGTTCACAAAGCACGGCACGCTTACTCATACGGTTTATATAGAGCTGCCCTTGTGTGTATGCACATAGTAGCAGCGGTTGAGCAGAGCCGATCTATATAGGTATCTAATCTTATATATATAATGAAGTAAGTCGACTCGCCAACTTGGGTTTCACCTTAATGGTGAAGTAAAATTTCCATTATTGGTCCCACAACCAACACTAGAATGACGGAATTTTCCAGCAAACACTCAAAAATACAGTTAAACGTGAACGTGAATATGATCCGCATGAACTAATTCAATCAGTTTAATGGAATCTAGCACTGCTAAATCCAAAGCAGAGGGAAGTCTTTGATACACTTTGGCACATTGCTGTTGAAACGACTGGTTTGTGCTGCCTTAATGGTGAAGTAAAATTTCCATTATTGGTCCCACAACCAACACTAGAATGACGGAATTTTCCAGCAAACACTCAAAAATACAGTTAAACGTGAACGTGAATATGATCCGCATGAACTAATTCAATCAGTTTAATGGAATCTAGCACTGCTAAATCCAAAGCAGAGGGAAGTCTTTGATACACTGATTAATAAAAATTTTTTGATGGAAATTGTGGCTTTTTTTCGGATGCCCCTGGTGAAACTAAGAAGACATTCCTCATGTCATTGATTTTAACCACTGAACGTGCGAGATCCGAAATTGAGGTAGCAGTTGCTTCTTCTGAAATAGCGGCCTCATTGTTAGACGGATGCCTCACTCAGCTCACTCAGCGTTAAAATAACCAATAAACCTTCAAACTACTGAACAGCATTTCAAAACACTCCGCAATGGCCAAAGTTTTAGTAGCATGAAAAATCATCACATGGGACGAGTGCAGAATGGCACACAAACGCGCATTGGAAGCACTATACCGAACATTGAACAACCAACACTAGAATGACGGAATTTTCTAGCAAACACTCAAAAATACAGTTAAACGTGAACGTCAATATGATTCGCATGAACTAATTCAATCAGTTTAATGGAATCTAGCACTGCTAAATCCAAAGCAGAGGGAAGTCTTTGATACACTGATTAATAAAAATTTTTTGATGGAAATTGTGGCTTTTTTTCGGATGCCCCTGGTGAAACTAAGAAGACATTCCTCATGTCATTGATTTTAACCACTGAACGTGCGAGATCCGAAATTGAGGTAGCAGTTGCTTCTTCTGAAATAGCGGCCTCATTGTTAGACGGATGCCTCACTCAGCTCACTCAGCGTTAAAATAACCAATAAACCTTCAAACTACTGAACAGCATTTCAAAACACTCCGCAATGGCCAAAGTTTTAGTAGCATGAAAAATCATCACATGGGACGAGTGCAGAATGGCACACAAACGCGCATTGGAAGCACTATACCGAACATTGAACAACCAACACTAGAATGACGGAATTTTCTAGCAAACACTCAAAAATACAGTTAAACGTGAACGTGAATATGATCCGCATGAACTAATTCAATCAGTTTAATGGAATCTAGCACTGCTAAATCCAAAGCAGAGGGAAGTCTTTGATACACTGATTAATAAAAATTTTTTGATGGAAATTGTGGCTTTTTTTTCGGATGCCCCTGGTGAAACTAAGAAGACATTCCTCATGTCATTGATTTTAACCACTGAACGTGCGAGATCCGAAATTGAGGTAGCAGTTGCTTCTTCTGAAATAGCGGCCTCATTGTTAGACGGATGCCTCACTCAGCTCACTCAGCGTTAAAATAACCAATAAACCTTCAAACTACTGAACAGCATTTCAAAACACTCCGCAATGGCCAAAGTTTTAGTAGCATGAAAAATCATCACATGGGACGAGTGCAGAATGGCACACAAACGCGCATTGGAAGCACTATACCGAACATTGAACAACCAACACTAGAATGACGGAATTTTCTAGCAAACACTCAAAAATACAGTTAAACGTGAACGTGAATATGATTCGCATGAACTAATTCAATCAGTTTAATGGAATCTAGCACTGCTAAATCCAAAGCAGAGGGAAGTCTTTGATACACTGATTAATAAAAATTTTTTGATGGAAATTGTGGCTTTTTTTCGGATGCCCCTGGTGAAACTAAGAAGACATTCCTCATGTCATTGATTTTAACCACTGAACGTGCGAGATCCGAAATTGAGGTAGCAGTTGCTTCTTCTGAAATAGCGGCCTCATTGTTAGACGGATGCCTCACTCAGCTCACTCAGCGTTAAAATAACCAATAAACCTTCAAACTACTGAACAGCATTTCAAAACACTCCGCAATGGCCAAAGTTTTAGTAGCATGAAAAATCATCACATGGGACGAGTGCAGAATGGCACACAAACGCGCATTGGAAGCACTATACCGAACATTGAAGGAAGTTTTGGTGGTGATGATTTTATTATCTTGCGGTTTTCTACAAAACCTACCATTCCAAGATTTATATAAAATCTTGTGGCGAAATATAAGGAAACTACAACTGTCTGTAAGCATGAATATTGCACTGTTAAACTATCTATCTGATGATTTCTCTAAGCAATTGCTGAGCATTGGTAATAGCCGTGTTCCTGCTGACGAATAGAGCGGTTAAATATCATTTCCCCAAAATATTTCAATTTCGACATATCAAAAACCGAGCTTAATGACAAAGTATTCCCGGATACCATACCGTAAAGACAAGCAATTGACTCGTCATTCGACATTGTGTTGTGTTGAAACCAAAAGCTGTATTCGAATGGGACAAAATATTGTGGGGGGTGGGAAAGTCCACGCCATCGGCTTATAACTACTCACTTCCACTCACTGCTTTTCACTCGCGGAACACTGCTTTGAGCCCTGATAAGGCAAACTAATGCAAACTAAGAATTTGAATTCAGTCATTAATAAACATTAGAAAACCTGAATAATTTAGTTTTTTTACTTTTTACAATGGGTAATATAATTTCGTAAGGAACATAAAAACCTAGAATGGTGGTAGTTTGCTTCCGCATTGTTTAAGTTGCTCTATATGTATGTTCACTTACCAAGTACTTATCAAAAATTCAATCTCAGATTCGAGAACTGTATACTTTTGGGTGTTTAATAGTCCTGTAGGATGAGATGGTCAGCCACATTAGAAGATTAAATTAATAAGTACCGCCCGTATCGGTAATCCCTAAGGACCAAGTCAGTTAAATACCTAAATCGCTTAAAAATTATGTTACACTTACCGAACTTTAACAAAATATTCACGTTTCGCTTTTTTACAAAAAAAACATTTTCAATTTTAAAAAACTTGTAAGGGACGAAAACTACAAGATAGGAAAAAATATAATATTATCTAAAAGAAGTGTTTGACTGTGATGTTTTTTAGAAACGATTTTTAGTAGGTTGAGTTCGAGGGCCTTAATTTTTAAGTCATGGATTGCTTTGATCTTGAACAAAGGACTACTAATATACTAGCAATGGGCGTTCATTGGATAAACCATCGTCGCAAAGCCGAGTTGGAAGTACTTTGGGACGAATTCGGATTAGACACCGGTGGAATAGTGGAGGACCTAAAAAATCGTTTCCGCGAGTTTGCCTCAAGGGAGGATCATCATCCTGAGGTATTGAGTCGACTTGCCGAAATCGAAGCCCAATTTAGTGCCGGGGACAAGAAATTAGATGTAAAAAACCCCACCGTCGCCTACTCCCGAAGGAATTGTTCTGGTTCTCGATCCGGTTCTCCGACACCTTTCGGTATGCCAGGAAATTATTGCTTATCGGAAAATGGGGAAAAACGAGAATTTCCAAGAATATTTCTTGCTGATGAACGAGGAAGTATCGAAGAATCTGCATGTTATTAATGGTATTGGTAGGAACAAATCAACGTTGACGTTAAAAGACTTCAAAGACAATATGAAATCCGCCGAAATAATGCGAGAGAAATCTAAGAGTGATAAAAAAAATGTTCTATGATTTAACAAAAAAATCCAGAAAAGTGAACGTAACTCTCAACCAATGCAAAGGTACAGCCGCTTCTTGTGAAAGTAAAAACCAAGTTAAAAAGGGTTTTGAATGCAACATATTTGGCCAAATTGGCAGAGTGTCCCAAGAAACCGGAAAAGCGCGAAGTGAGTAATACACGAAAACTAAACACATCAATCTCACGTATGTATAAAGAGATAATAATCGACCGTTTAAAGATGAATGCTGGAAGTAAATACAATCTTATGTCCGAAACGACTTATAAAAGAACAGCAGAACAGCCAACAGCCAAAGCAATGTGAGTGCAACATATTATTAATCGGGATTGGTAGTAACGACGCGGTCAAAGCCAATGGGTTCAATCAAACAACCATTCGTAATTGACGGACAAGAAATTAAAATCAGTATTTTGAGTAATAGATCCACAATTTCTTGACGAAGACTTGCTATTAACGCGAAGAATTTTGAAAAAGTGTGAAAGTAAAAATAAATCATGAATAATTGTAAAAAACGTGACAGCATCGAGTTTGAAACGGAAATTTCGGTGTTGATAAGAATAATTTAAATACATTAAATGTCGACGAGATTGAATTAAATACTGAAGCTAACGTAAGCAATTACGCAAAGAACGAGGTACGCGAACTGATTTAAAACTATAAATGCAAAGTCGACAAACGTGAAAATGCGAATCGTAGTCAATGATGATACCCCAATCTACTCACGTACGCATGGAATCGGTTATAACGAACGTTGCTATGACTCGAGATGTCAACAAGTTGATGAATGGTTAAAGCAAGGTATTTTCGAGCACTCCGAGTCAGAGTACAGAGGTCGGTAGTCCTGTTAAAAAACGAGATGGATCTTCAAGACTATGTATCGAATATAGAAGGATCAACAAGGTCATATTACAAGACCATTTTCCTTTACCCTTAATCGAAGACCAACTGGACACATGAACAGTGGGCAGTGGAATGATATTCAGCACAATTGACTTGAAAAATAGATTCATCCATGTTGATTGTATATTGTGTTCTATTTATCCGATCGGAAATTTTGGGATCTTATATTTTATATCCAATACTATCACCTTAGCAAATTTCATGGGGATACTCCAATTTGTATGAAATTTTTTTGAAAACGTTTCTGGTACTGCGAGATTCTCCAAGCTCGTTTTTCCATCGTATTGGAAGTAAAGTTGCCTGGGCCATGGAGTATACAGCTTTGCGGGGTACAAATATCGTTTGGACATAGACCAAGTTCGTCGTCGGGGTCATCAGATTCCACTATATATGGTCTGCTGTTGACCAGATATTCTGCCTCCATAAAAATTGTTTGCAACGTTTCATCGCTGAGATTTGCGTTTACTACTAAAATTGCTTCAATTGCCCGTTTAAAACAGCCTACTAGTCGCTCCCAACAGCCTTCGAAATTTGGTGCATTTGCTGAAATGAAATTCCAAATTATTTTAATACTTGCCATATTCTCTTTCAAGGCACACTCGTGCAGGTCCTCTAGGTCTTCTTGTAACTCTCGTGCTGCTCCGCGAAAATTCGTGGCATTGTCTGACCAGATGATTTGTATAGGTCCACATCGAGCTATCAATCTACGAACTGCCATTATGCAGGAATCGGTGTCTAGGGAGTGGGCTATCTCCACGTTGATTGCTCTTGTTGTCAGGCATGTGAATATTACTCTGTACCGCTTGCGGAGGTATTTTAAGGCTCGAGTTCCTCTTTCTGATTTGGTGTAAAATGTACCGAAGTAATCGACGCCTGTTGCTGTAAATGGTTTTTTGTGGGTGAAAAACCTTTCTTCGGGCAGAAATCACATTTTTGGTATTTGTGGTTTTGCCTTATTACGTTTACACCAAACACAAGCAAGAACAGATATATTACTACCTGTGTTCCGACATGTTGTGCGTCGACATGATTTTTATTGATTTCACAACAACTGGAAATTTTGGTATATGTCGATACCTCTTTTGCACGTTCTATTCTGCTCACATTATGCCATTGTCGGATGACAATTGAAAATTGAGGTTGTCAAAATATTGTGTATACCTGGATAGGTATACACAATATTTTGACAACCTCAATTTTGAAGAAGGCCTTCCGGTTTTTAGGCTGATTATATCGTCCTGAAATAGTTGTTGCTGTACAACCTTCCATCAGACAGTTTTCGCCTATTCAATTTCGCCGACACTTAACTCATTCAATTTTCGATTGCATTTTAACCGTTTCCTTATGTATCTCCAAATCCAGGCAGTACTGCAAACTAATATATTGTATCCGGAAATTCTTTGTATGAGTATATCCATTGGATGTTCCATCTCTTGAAGTACCATTACGTTACCTGTTCGGTCGAATTCTTCTATAATGGGTTTTTGAAGATCCCACGTGGATTGAATTCGGATTCGGGTCACTTCAACCAATGAAGTTTATGCTGATATGCTGTCACGCGTTATGACGTCAGCGATGTTTTCATTTGTTGATAGCCAGCGCCACTCTTATCTTACCGATTTTTCACAAATCTCACCTATTCGATTTGCGACAAAAACGTCCATACGTTTATCGCTGTTAATCGAGGTAAGAACCGAATGTGAATCAGTCCAAAAGTAACGTTGATCTATATTGGGTTGTAGATCGTGGCTCATTATTTCAGCCAAACGGCATCCTAGTATGGCGGCCATCGTTTCCAGTTTCGGAATAGTTATGTAGGAAATGAAGTGTCAGGCGGGCATAATCATGGCAATCGTGTAGTACCTAGTGAGCGAGACAGATCGACTCGCAGCGGCCGTACGTATCTGGTAGACTCTCTCATTGAAAAATAAAGCAGAAGCGTCGATCCGAGAGCACTCGCAATTTATTCCAATTCTACAAACTGGGGGGCTCAACCGAGCTTTCTGGCCCAAGACAATTGGTGAAAATCGTGTGTGTGAAGTTCGCAAGTGAACAGAAAATTGTTAAAATTGCATGCCTTAACGTGTAATATATATACAAAATCACACAAGAAGTATTTCACAAGAAGCACGAAGTTGATGATAACCAGTGTTTACTGTGAGAGCAGACAGAGGGCACGAAGTTGACCAAGAGAACGAGTGGAAAACAGCCGAGTGAGTAGCGACAGCAGAGTGAATGGCAACAGAGAGCGAACCAAACATCTATAAGAAGGCTGAGTGAGATGCTGCAGAGATATTGAGTGGCTCCATAGAGCAGGACGACTAAAGTTGGGTGAGCTGTTTAATTATTGTCTTGAGTGTGAGTTACTTTGCTTGCACAACGAAACCAGACAGGTGGCAAAAATATTGACGAAATTGATGCGAGCTGCAGAGAGCACATTTTTAAGAATTTTCTGAATTAAACCATAACCTAACACAAGGTAGAGATAATAGAGAGAAAAATTCGATAACAAAAGGCGAGCGCAAATGTTTTAAGTGTGGTGATCCTTCACACATGATGAGAGACTGTAACAAGAAAACGTTTGTTTTGTGGCAAAACTGGCCATCGTTCGTTTGAATGTAAAGATAAAGATACCACCAAAGTTGAAAGAACCAATGTTGTAGATGATAAGTTAATAAAAGCCTCAGGTAAATTTACTGATTCGGGTTTGGAGTTGAAAGAAGTAACTTAAATTTGAGTCTCATACGTAAAAGCGTGTTTGTTAAACTTGGAATTAAGTCATTAACAGGATATTCGAAGGCATTGGTGGAAGTTATGTGATGTCCTTTGGTAGTTTTAGCATAAATGTCAAGATGAAAGATGAAAGTCGAGTTTCATATCGTTCCTGATGAAGACATGGCATATGAGGCAATTTTGGGTAGAACCATATTAGATCACGTCGATTTGGTTGTTACAAAGAAAGGTACAAAGTTTGTGAGCATCAACAAAAAAGAATCACTGTGTAACGCGAATAAATCTTGTGCTGAGTTGTTTAAGGAAATTGAAAGTATGTCAATGCACAGTGCAGAACAGAATAAAGTGGAAATCAAGAGTGACTTGTTATCAGGGCAGAAATCGCTATTGAAGTCAAGAAGTTTTTGTTTTCATTTCACTGTACTCAACAAAAAAAATAATCATGCATAAAAACGAATAGTTTTCTTTTGCTCATGTGTGTGTTAAACCTAGGCGATATACCCATGCATACCCTTCCATACGTTTACCCATATGAATGTGTCCAATGTCTATGAGTCGCCTCTTCACGCACATGTGCGTCACGAGTGAACCAGAAATTTTCCTGCCTTGGAGGAAATGTGTGACGTAAGCGTCACACACTTTCAGGCTAATCACTACAATTCGTATCGTGAGCGCACACTAACACAAAACTCAACGCGCGACTGTACTTGCAAAGCAGTGTGAATGAAGGAATGACAAAAAAAAAAAAACAGTTGAATCGAAGCTGTGTGTAAGAGTGAGAGAGAAATGGCAAGAGAATGCTCGTAGCTCACACACACGCCCCGAATCAAACGGGGAACTGTCTACTCTCATTCTTACTCGCCCTACATGGGCGTAGTTTACAGCGATAATGTGACTCGTCACAAAACGTTTCATCAAAGAATATCTTCCCACACTTATACATCGGGAGAAATGGCATAAAGATGTGCCAAACTTGGAGGTCGACGACATAGTTGTTATACAAGACAACACCCCGCTCGGCGAATGACCGCTCTGTCGAGTTATGAAAGTTTTTCCAGGTGAAGATGGAGTTGTACGCGTAGTCGAATTCAAGACTGATAAAAATACGTATCGCCGCCCGGTCAACCGTCAATGCAAAATAGGAGTCAAGCGCTACGATGAGAAGGATCGTGCTCAAAATAAGGGATTCCCCACTAGGGGCCGTTATGTCGTAGGTTATTTGTATCGTAGTAAGATGCCTCGAACAAGATCGATACATCTAGTATTTTAAGTTTCGATTATTTCAATTTATTCTCAGTTTAGCAAGATACGGACACACTTGAAAAAAGACCACGCCGACAATAAAAATATTGTAAATCATACTATTAAGAACATATACAAATAAAGGTCATAAGCTTCTCAAAATAAAAATAACAAGCACTATATTATATATCTCTAGAAGAAACATTTTCAAAAAAATTTCATACAAATTGGAGTCTCCCCATGAAATTTGATAAGGTGATAGTATTGGATATAAAACATAAGATCCCAAAAGTTTCGATCGGATAAATAGAACACAGCTGTCCAGTTTGTCTTCGATTTAGGGTAAAGGAAAATGGTCTCGTAATATTACCTTGTTGATCTTTCTATATTCGATACATAGTCTTGAAGATCCATCTCGTTTTTTAGCAGGACTACCGACCTCTGTAGTCTGACTCGGAGTGCTCGAATACCTTGCTTTAACCATTCATCAACTTGTTGACATCTCGAGTCATAGCAACGTTCGTTATAACCGATTCCATGCGTACGTGAGTAGATTGGGGTATCATCATTGACTACGATTCGCATTTTCATGTTTGTCGACTTTGCATTTTTAGTTTTTAATCAGTTCGCGTACCTCGTTCTTTGCGTAATTGCTTGCCTTAGCTTCAGTATTTAATTCAATCTCGTCGACATTTAATGTATTTATTCTAATCAACACCGAAAAATTTACAAATAACTAAAAATACTGATTTAAATTCTTGTCCGTCAATTACAAATGGTTGTTTGATTGAACCCATGGCTTTGACCGCGTCGCTACTACCAATCCCGATGATAAAATGCTGCACTCACATTGCTTTGGCTGTTGTATTCTTTTATAAGTCGTTCGGACATAAGATTGTATTTACTTCCAGTGTCAATCAAAGCATGCGATTGATGTGTTTAGTTTTCGTGGCCAAATATGTTGCATTCAAAACCCTTTTTAACTTGGTTTTTACTTTCACAAGAAGCGGCTGTACCTTTGCATTGGTTGGGATTTACGTTCACTTTTCTGAATTTTTTTTGTTAAATCATAGAACATTTTTTTATCACTCTTAGATTTCTCTCGCATTATTTCGGCGAATTTCAATTTGTCTTTAAAGTCTTTTAACGTCAACGTTGATTTGTTCCTACCAATACCATTAATAACATGCAGATTCTTCGATACTTCCTCGTTCATCAGCACGAAATATTCTTGGAAATTCTCGTTTTTCCCCATTTTCCGAGAAGCCATAATTTCCTGTCATTTTACATCTAATTTCTTGTCCTCGGCACTAAATTGGGCTTCGATTTCGGCAAGTCGACTCAATACCTCAGGATGATGATCCTCCCTTGAGGCAAACTCGCGGAAACGATTTCTTAGGTCCTCCACTATTCCACCGGTGTCTTATCCGAATTCGTCACAAAATACTTCCAACTCGGCTTTGCGACGATGGATTATCCAATGAACGCCCATTGCTAGTATATTAGTAAGGACTCGGGGTCGTAATATAAGCGATAAGCAGCCAAAGGATATCGGAGTTCGCCCAGTAGGCTACGCGATACTAGGTAAAGATGGCTACGGTAAACCGATAGACTATGATATGGATGTGCAAGTTGACCAATGCGTATATATATATTATTTAATTTTTAATAAATTCTGCAGGGGAGGGGTCAGAAAATATAAAAATATATATGTTTGTTCAAAGAAAAGTAAGTAACGGTGACGCCTAAATGAGAATTATCGCTGCGAGGGAAACTTTCGAGGTGGTTTTCGGTTTAAATATTTTGAACAAAATCTTTGCAATGGTTCGAATATATAAGAAAGGTCTTGCCTGTTGATAGAATTAGATCCGGTTTGTTTATTTGAATTGGGAAAATCCTTGAATGTAGAATATAGTTATTGGAGAATTGATTAAATCTCCCTCGATGTTGCCCAAAAAAATAAGCGTTTACTCCGATTAATGTTTAGAACATCCTTGGCAAAGTAATGGTCCTTGCTGCCGAATTTCCTGATGTCCTTTGCATTAATTAAAAAGAAAATTTTTTTATTAAAACTAATTTCCATTTCCGACTCTGTCGATGGCTCCGTTGATGACTCTATGGCTAGCTCTGTCCGTAACTCAGTAGCTGACTCCATTAATAATTCTCTCTGAAATATGCTGTTGATGAGATTATTAATCCTGTTGAAAACTCTGTTGATGACTCTGCTGATAATTCTGTAGGAACCCTGCTGGAGACTCTGCCGATATTCTTACTTATCATGACCTGGCTTTGCGCGTGTTATATATATAGTTATAAATCCGATTCTTTCATTGATTAAAAAAAATTTGGATTGGTGAGACTCAAAAACGATCTTTATTGAAACAAAGCGTCTTAAGAACTAACTTATGATTATTCATACAGATATGATTAAAGTTCGGTTAAAAAGCTTTTGATATTAGTATTGGGAGCTTTTTATCTGGTGACAAGGGATCTGGATTTTGATTGGCTTATTGATTTTTGCTAACTAAGCGTTCTCACGCTTGGAAGATTTTTGGGGACATTTGTTTATAGGATTTTTGTTTAGTCTCGCTTGCAGTAAACATCCGCTGTTTTCTAGACTAAAGGGGGATCAAGTTATGTGGGTGATTGGAGTGGGAATTGAGTGGTGTGAGTGGATGGAGTGGCGGATATATTACTCCCCCAACACGCCTGTGCTCAGGCGGGAAATACAGGGTATAGAGTTGGATGTGCTTGCTGTGTTGCAAGTGAAATTTCTTTGGATGGGGACAATTCATGTAAAACGGGATTGTCAAAAGCTGAGTCACTTGATTGTACAAAAGTTTCATTCTTAATTTGTGTAATAATTATTTTTTTTGATATTGACTTAAATTTATAGATAAGATATAGGGTTAAACTTATTATTGTAATTATTGGTTACATAAATATTTTGGGTATAATCTTGTAATGTATTTACTATTGATATTTCATTTAACTGCATAGCACAGTCGTATATTTTTATTATATTATTTCCTTCTATGAATATTTTATTTTGGTTACAATTTTGTTTTAAATTTGTTTTGGGCAAGTTCCAAGTTACGATAATATTTGGTTCTACATAACTAATTGAATTGGTTTTGAACATCTTTGTGTATTTGCATTCTGCTGGTTTTTGTGTAATAATGCCAACTATACACTCATTTATTTCTTGTTTTTTGGTTGATTTTGCATAAATTTTATTATTTTGAATATAGTAAGTTTCTTGAATGTTTTCTGTTAAAGTGTTATTATTTTCATCTGGATAGGATATAATTTTGAATAGCGATGTTTTAGATATTTGTCTAGGTATATGCGAAATTATTAATATTTCATTTGTGTCTGATTTTAACCAAGTAGATGTTTTTATGTTTAAAAGTTTTTCTGTATTTATGTTAAATATTTCTTGATGGTTTAAAAGTTTTGGATTAAATATTCCTAGTCTTGTCAACTGCATTCCTAAATCTATGTCTTCTATGTATTCTGTAAAATGCTCTAAGTTGAACATTAGTATATTTAGTTTTTTCTCTGCATCCTGTTGAATAGTAAGATTATTTAGGAGTTCTATGTTTTTGTTGACTGCTTCAATGATATGATTAAGTTCATTATTTTGGGCGCTATTTGCTGATAGACTATCAATTTTTTCTTCAAGTTCTTCTTTATCGTATTGGTCTAAGGTGCCGAAAAGATATTTATGTGCTGTGCCTATTATGTTAATAAGTCCTCGCTTATTTCTTTTTATTATTTTTATGCCGTTCATTTCGCGATTTAATTTTTCGACTAAATACTGAATGTGGACTATGTTTTTATATGGTTCTGACTGCTCAACCAAGTTGTTGTAAGTGGTTTGTATATTGGTTAAGTTTACAGTTAAATAATGATATTCGAAATCTGAGGGTAAATCCATGGTTCCTGTTTTGAATACAAGTTATCCATTAGGTGCCTTTATGGGATTAATTTCAATGCTTTGATTATGCGTCGAGTGTACCATTGATAAGAGTAGAAATAGTAATGTTGGGATTTTTGAAATGGCTATTAGGTTTTCGTTATCTTCTTGAGCACTATGTACTGTAGCTCTAGAACTACTTATTTCTTCACCTAAAAGATTTTCATCTATTTTTACTCTGGAAAGGGCGTCTGCCACATAATTTTCTTTTCCTGGTAAGTATTTTATTTTATAATCAAATTCGTTCAATTTTATTTTCCATCTCTGTAATTTCATGTTAGGTTCTTTGATATTGTCCAACCAGACAAGGGGTTTATGATCACTTAGGATTTCAAAATGTCTACCGAAGAGGTATGGCCTAAAATATTTGGTTGCCCATACGATAGATAGTAATTCCTTTTCTATGGCTGAATAATTAAGTTCATATTGGTTTAGTGTTCTACTACCATAAGAAATAGGTCTATGGTCTTGTGAGAGGAAAGCACCTAAAGCTATATTGCTAGCATCAGCGGTTAGAAAAAATGGCTTTTTAAAATCGGGATATGCAAGTATGGGATCGTTCATAAGGAGGCACTTTAATTTTTCAAAGGATGAAATATAATGTGGGTCGGTTATGTTAATCTTAGCTCCTTTCTTTAATCCAAGGGTTAAAGGCTTTGCAATGTGTGCAAAATTTGGAATGAATTTACGGAAGAATCCGCATAAGCCTAAGAATGATTTTATTTCTTTCGGGGTTTTCGGGATTGGAAATTTTAGAATAGCTTTGACTTTGTCTGGGTTTGGTTTGATTCCTTCTGTAGTTATGACGTGACCTAGAAATTCTGTTTCCTTTTTCAAGAACTCGCATTTATCTAATTGTAGTTTTAGATTAGCATTGCGCAATTTAGCAAAGACCTTTTTTAGTGATGCCAAATGTTCTTCTAATGAGGTGGAATAAACAATAATATCGTCTAAGTAGACTAAACAATCTTTATAGATTAAGTCTTCTAATAAATTGTTCATACATCTTTGGAATGTTGCTGGTGCATTTTTTAGTCCAAATGGCATTCTGGAGCTGTTTTCATATTGACCCTCTCTCTGGGCTACTTGTTTCAGATTAGACACTGTTGAAATATCAAACTTCGCTAATGTCATATAAAGCTTGTCTGGTAATTTTTTTAATAATGACTTCTTTGACTGTGTTATTCATGGCATTTGTGTATAAAATGGTATTGGCGGCATCGCCTTCTAATTCTAACTTATTAATTATAATAAAAGACTTATGTTCTAAATCTTCAATAAACTTACGAAGGTTTCCTCCAAAGGAAGTATGGTATAGCCGTCGTAGTAACTCTTCATAAGGCGTTTGCACCTTATATTCGCTGATGAGGGCGGCCCGCAACTCGCTCCAATTGTTGGCGTGCGCTAGTTGTGATATCCGTTGTGCATCTCCAGTGAGCTGCATCTCTATAGTACCATACATCAAGCTATGTTGACGGATGTCCCTCGTCGGGTAGAGTTGTAGAATGTAGTCAACTCTCCGTATGAACGTACTCAGGGTCAAAGCGTTACCATCGAAATTGGGCAACTGTCTAAGCATGGTAAGTGCTTGGTTCAGATGTGTTTCTAATAGTTCCAGTGTCATCTTTAATTAGAATATATTTAGAACTTCAAGATTCGATGTCGCGCTTTTGACTGCACGAAAGGTTATTTTGCGGATAAAACGAAAAAAAAAAATTTTTCGAGGGCTTTGGGCTTTAGTTGCTTACAGCTCCTTTACTTGTTTTTAGCACAAAAAGTCTTGATCACGGGCCAACCTTAGATTTGATATCTGTAGCGGTGGCTTGACACAAGTTTCGCACAATTTATTTAATGATACAAAAAAGTTTTGCTTATAACGCAACCTTAGATTCGATATCCGTAACGGTCACTTATACACAAAGTTTTGCACGCACTAAGTTATTTCGTTTTATCCTACCGACTGCGCCAGTTATAAATCCGATTCTTTCATTGATAAAAAAAAAATTTGGATTGGTGAGACTCAAAAACGATCTTTATTGAAACAAAGCGTCTTAAGAACTAACTTATGATTATTCATACAGATATGATTAAAGTTCGGTTAAAAAGCTTTTGATATTAGTATTGGGAGCTTTTTATCTGGTGACAAGGGATCTGGATTTTGATTGGCTTATTGATTTTTGCTAACTAAGCGTTCTCACGCTTGGAAGATTTTTTGGGGACATTTGTTTATAGGATTTTTGTTTAGTCTCGCTTGCAGTAAACATCCGCTGTTTTCTAGACTAAAGGGGGATCAAGTTATGTGGGTGATTGGAGTGGGAAATTGAGTGGTGTGAGTGGATGGAGTGGCGGATATATTACTATATATATTATTATTATTTTTTTTTTTAATTTTTGTTTTCATTTCACTGTACTCAACAAAAGAAATAATCTATCTGCATAAAAACAAATAGTTTTCTTTTGCTCATGTGTGTGTTAAACCTAGGCGATATACCCATGCATACCCTTCCATACGTATACCCATACGAATGTGTCCAATGTCTATGAGTCGCCTCTTCACGCACATGTGCGTCACGAGTGAACCAGAAATTTTTCTGCCTTGTAGGAAATGTGTGACGTAAGCGTCACACACTTTCAGGCTAATCACTACAATTCGTATCGTGAGCGCACACTAACACAAAACTCAACGCGCGACTGTACTTGCAAAGCAGTGTGAATGAAGGAATGACAAAAAAAAAAAACAGTTGAATCGAAGCTGTGTGTAAGAGTGAGAGAGAAATGGCAAGAGAATGCTCGTAGCTCACACACACGCTCCGAATCAAACGGGGAACTGTCAACTCTCATTCTTACTCGCCGAATGCGTGTCCCTGTCTCTTTCGTGACTGTAACTGTCGCTTACAAAGAAAACTAACTGCGCGTAGCACATCGACAACGTATATGCAACCTTCAAATACCCTAACCACAAATATACATATGCATATATATATATATATCTATAAATGTGTCTTTTAACGTCAACGTTGATTTGTTCCTACCAATACCATTAATAACATGCAGATTCTTCGATACTTCCTCGTTCATCAGCAAGAAATATTCTTGGAAATTCTCGTTTTTCCCCATTTTCCGATAAGCAATAATTTCCTGGCATACCGAAAGGTGTCGGAGAACCGGATCGAGAACCAGAACAATTCCTTCGGGAGTAGGCGACGGTGGGGTTTTACATCTAATTTCTTGTCCCCGGCACTAAATTGGGCTTCGATTTCGGCAAGTCGACTCAATACCTCAGGATGATGATACTCCCTTGAGGCAAACTCGCGGAAACGATTTCTTAGGTCCTCCACTATTCCACCGGTGTCTAATCCGAATTCGTCACAAAGTACTTCCAACTCGGCTTTGCGACGATGGATTATCCAATGAACGCCCATTGCTAGTATATTAGTAAGGACTCGGGGTCGTAATATAAGCGATAAGCAGCCAAAGGATATCGGAGGTCGCCCAGTAGGCTACGTGATACTAGGCAAAGATGGCTACGGTAAACCGATAGACTATGATATGGATGTGCAAGTTGACCAATGCGTACATATTTTATTTAATTTTTAATAAATTCTGCAGGAGGGGTCAGAAAATATAAAAATATATATGTTTGTTCAAAGAAAAGTAAGTAACGGTGACGCGTAAATGAGAATTATCGCTGCGAGGGAAACTTTCGAGGTGGTTTTGAACAAAATCTTTGCAATGGTTCGAATATATAAGAAAGGTCTTGCCTGTTGATAGAATTAGATCCGGTTTGTTTATTTGAATTGGGAAAATCCTTGAATGTAGAATATAGGTATTGGAGAAGTGATCTAAATAATATGAATGGAAACTCATCTTCAGTAATCAGAATTTCTGTATATGATCAAAATCCGTAGTGGTTGCCCATTTCACTTTCTTCATCAGATTTAGAGATATCAAAGAGCTAAAAATAGGCCGGAACACAAGTCATTTAGATGCATATAATTTAAATTCAGTTTTCCATTTATCCACTCCGGATGCTCAGTTCGGGGTATATAACGGCCATCGAATGGATTGCTGGTCGCAGTAACATTTCTTTTCGACATAAACTGAAAGGACTATTAGGATTAGTAAACCATAATAGTGTTATGAGAGAACTGAAAATAAAGCAATTCTAGTAATAAAGAAAAGATTAGTTCACAAAGCACGGCACGCTTACTCATACGGTTTATATAGAGCTGCCCTTGTGTGTATGCACATAGTAGCAGCGGTTGAGCAGAGCCGATCTATATAGGTATCTAATCTTATATATATAATGAAGTAAGTCGACTCGCCGACTTGGGTTTCACCAGGTGAAACAAATATTTCAAATTTCGAAAACCAGATGTATGTCTATTAAATTGTTTTTACATGTAATGTACACAACCGGAAATAACTCCAGATCATGTACATCCCCTCTTAGTCAAAAAAAAAAAATCTTTCTTTATCAAAGAGGAGGTAGGGTTCGTCCTAAATAGGTGGCCTCTCTCTTGCAGTCCCTGTACATCAGATGTTACGATGGGCAAGAGCACCACAAATCAGGCCGAAGCCAACACATACGGGCTTAATGTATTGAGAAGTTTGGATCCGGTTGGGACTTCTGGCTGTCGGCTAGCAAACAGTCTTTGGGGGGGGTTCTTTGGAGCAACATGTTCTCAACACACCCGTATTACATAAAATAAAACAAAGTCCCTGTTGCACTAATATTACACAATTACTCAATTGAAAGAAATGAACTAAGAGATAGAAAAAAAAAAGAGATATTAGTATCGCACGAATAGGGAAGCTACTAAGATGTTATGGTAGCTTCGCGTCTTAACCCACCCAACCAATGACTTTCCCATCGCAAGATTCGGGAAAATCCCAATATAATCAGCTCACCGCTCACATTTCGCCACAAGGAAGATTACGCACTCTTTACTCAAACATTATAAACGATATTTACTCAAATTAAATATTTGGATCATTTCAGGCATCCAAAAGCCAAATTGGGAATAATATGTTTTGTTTTGTTGAATCTTAATTGTAAGGTGGATATATGTATATAAAATTATAGATATTCAAAATAAAAATGACAATTGAAATTTGTAAATATTCAATTTAAATTATGATTTCAAATATAAATGGCGACTCTGCTCACACAGTCAAAGGCGATTATCGATAGCGATTTAAGATTAACACATGGATTGACAATTTCCTTTTCTTTTCAATACTTTCAATACTTTTTTAACTTTACTGTACTCGAGATGGTTTTTCTTATTTGCAGATTAATTGACAATGAACTCTCTTTCTTTTTGCATAAAAAACAGGGAAATACCAGATCGATCATGATTTATGGTTTAGAACTTAGGACTTACCCATCCGTCCGGTCCGTCGAAGGCCTTCGTCGTCCGCTGGATGATGCTTAGGAATAAATTATTAGGTTAAATCAAGCGACTGGCATTCCTATGCAACAAATTCGGTCCACGGGACTCTCAATCCGCAACGAAAAAACTTTCTCTGCCCGTATCCGATTCGGGCGGCTATTCCAAGCTAGTCAACTTCCTCGAAAAGTCTCTGTGCCCTTCACGGTGTGCAGCTTTTGAGCGGTGTCTCAACAGAAAAATATCTTTTGCAAATTTACAGAATTCCGATTGTGATTCCTTTTTCCATATTTCCAAAATACAAATCAATTATGGCTAATTTTCAGACGAACTTATTAGAAATTTACAATGATTCAAATATCCACAAAAAATATAACTTACGATAATAAGATTCACAAAACTCTATAATAATAGTTGTCCTTGATGCTCCAAATTAGTATAAAGTTAATCATTAGGCTTGATGGCCGAGAAAATTTCAGATTTAAATTTATATATTTTTTCTTGAGGAGCGGCGTGGTTAAGGAGTCTAGCCAGGGCGGAAGTTCGTCAGAAAAGAGTGTGACCAATGCATGCGATCGCGCATGATACCTATTCGCTAGGGTTGCACTAGTAGAACTATCGAACTTCTAAGCTCAGCTGATCATTATTATCGACGCACTTACCCAACCCTTACTGAAATTCAAATTAACGTCTTAATTTTCAAAAATAAAACTAACGGCAGAAACTGGGCACTACATACATGCCTCATACTATGTGCTATCTCGCTCACTCCACAAACACACGAGCACTCTAGCGCCGCCACTCGCCAACGGCCAATCCTGGCCTTATGCACCGCGTAGTAAAATACGTTCATACTCATATTTTGCATGTTTCTTGTCCGATTTGGTAGTTTGGTAGAAATAATTAGTCTGGCGAATTTGAATGCGAAATCAAAAACTACAGAAGAAAATCGGTTTTTTACAAATTATGGAGGCGAAAGTCGACGTTGCAAAATATGAAAAGATGTACACTCTGCGCGCATACTAAGCCAGTGTACATACTAAATTTGGTGACTTTAGCTTTGTTAGTTTTTGACAAAATCGGTTTTGTTTAATTTGCGGGGGGCGGAATTGGGCGTGGCAAAATTTTTAAATAGCCAATATCTGCGCGTCTATTGAACTAGTCTACATACCAAATTTAAAGTCGGTAGCTGTCATAGTTTTTAAGAAAATCTGGTTTATGTAAATTCCGGGAGCGGAGGGGGCGTGGCAAAAAGTGTGAACAATTAGTTTCTGCGCGCTAACTACACGAAAATATAAACCAAATTTGATGTCTCCAGCTGTTATACTTTTTAAGAAAAATAGTTTCATGTGATTCTTTTTTGTGATACATTTACATACTACATGAGTATACATACCAAATTCGGTGTCTCTAGCTCTTATAGCCTCCGAGATCTGCGTGTTCATACAGACGGACGGACGGACGGACAAACGGACAGACGGACGGCTAGATCGATTCGGCTGTTGATCCTGATCAAGAATATATATACTTTATAGAGTCGGAGAAGCTTTCTTCTGCCTGTTACATACATTTTGGAGACTTTAATATACCATTTCACCCTATGAGTGTATGGTATAAAAAGTCGGATTTGTTCAACTCGAGATCTGCTGAAGCAGTTATCTGGTTATTGATTTGTTGTATTTGTCTCTGCCCCGAATAGCAGAATACACCTTAAGAACAATAAATAATTGCCGGAAATTCGTTAAAACATCTAATTTTTTTCGCCTAAACAAAGTTTGAGGGCACTGTTATTTTAATATCACTATATCGATAATTTTGTTTTGTGCAGTGACATAATAAAACGAAGAATGGCCTTGATTCGTGCTTCTCAAACAAGAGCACAGAGAAGCAGCCCTTGAAACGGTTACGTTAGAAAGAAGAAATTTTCGAGCTTATCATACAGATTAACAGAGAAATAAACTTCGAAGAAGAAATGGTTCAAGTATTGATTGGAATTCAGCAGACTTTCTATATGATTGCACCAACGACTACAGCTTCCGTCGATTAGTTTGTATTTGTGCTATGAACTTTGTCTGCCAGCATTTTGGCACATTGCTGTTGAAACGACTGGTTTGTGCTGCCTTAATGGTGAAGTAAAATTTCCATTATTGGTCCCACAACCAACACTAGAATGACGGAATTTTCCAGCAAACACTCAAAAATACAGTTAAACGTGAACGTGAATATGATCCGCATGAACTAATTCAATCAGTTTAATGGAATCTAGCACTGCTAAATCCAAAGCAGAGGGAAGTCTTTGATACACTGATTAATAAAAATTTTTTTGATGGAAATTGTGGCTTTTTTTCGGATGCCCCTGGTGAAACTAAGAAGACATTCCTCATGTCATTGATTTTAACCACTGAACGTGCGAGATCCGAAATTGAGGTAGCAGTTGCTTCTTCTGAAATAGCGGCCTCATTGTTAGACGGATGCCTCACTCAGCTCACTCAGCGTTAAAATAACCAATAAACCTTCAAACTACTGAACAGCATTTCAAAACACTCCGCAATGGCCAAAGTTTTAGTAGCATGAAAAATCATCACATGGGACGAGTGCAGAATGGCACACAAACGCGCATTGGAAGCACTATACCGAACATTGAACAACCAACACTAGAATGACGGAATTTTCTAGCAAACACTCAAAAATACAGTTAAACGTGAACGTGAATATGATTCGCATGAACTAATTCAATCAGTTTAATGGAATCTAGCACTGCTAAATCCAAAGCAGAGGGAAGTCTTTGATACACTGATTAATAAAAATTTTTTGATGGAAATTGTGGCTTTTTTTCGGATGCCCCTGGTGAAACTAAGAAGACATTCCTCATGTCATTGATTTTAACCACTGAACGTGCGAGATCCGAAATTGAGGTAGCAGTTGCTTCTTCTGAAATAGCGGCCTCATTGTTAGACGGATGCCTCACTCAGCTCACTCAGCGTTAAAATAACCAATAAACCTTCAAACTACTGAACAGCATTTCAAAACACTCCGCAATGGCCAAAGTTTTAGTAGCATGAAAAATCATCACATGGGACGAGTGCAGAATGGCACACAAACGCGCATTGGAAGCACTATACCGAACATTGAAGGATGTTTTGGTGGTGATGATTTTATTATCTTGCGGTTTTCTACAAAACCTACCATTCCAAGATTTATATAAAATCTTGTGGCGAAATATAAGGAAACTACAACTGTCTGTAAGCATGAATATTGCACTGTTAAACTATCTATCTGCTGATGATTTCTCTAAGCAATTGCTGAGCATTGGTAATAGCCGTGTTCCTGCTGACGAATAGAGCGGTTAAATATCATTTCCCCAAAATATTTCAATTTCGACTCATCAAAAACCGAGCTTAATAACAAAGTATTCCCGGATACCATACCGTAAAGACAAGCAATTGACTCGTCATTCGACATTGTGTTGTGTTGAAACCAAAAGCTGTATTATATTGTGGGGGTGGGAAAGTCCACGCAATCGGCTTATAGCCACTCACTTCCACTCACTGCTTTTCACTCGCGGAACATTGCTTTGAGCCCTGATAAGGCAAACTAATGCAAACTAAGAATTTGAATTCAGTCATTAATGAACATTAGAAAACCTGAATAATTAGTTTTTTTACTTTTTACAATGGGTAATATAATTTCGTAAGGAACATAAAAACCTAGAATGGTGGTAGTTTGCTTCCGCATTGTTTAAGTTGCTCTACATGTATGTTCACTTACCAAGTACTTATCAAAAATTCAATCTCAGATTCGAGAACTGTATACTTTTGGGTGTTTAATAGTCCTGTAGGATGAGATGGTCAGCCACATTAAAAGATTAAATTAATAAGTACCGCCCGTATCGGTAATCCCTAAGGACCAAGTCAGTTAAATACCTAAATCGCTTAAAAAAAAATTATGTTACACTCACCGAACTTTAACAAAATATTCACGTTTCGCTTTTTTACAAAAAAAAACATTTTCAATTTTAAAAAACTTGTAAAGGACGAAAACTACAAGATAGAAAAAAATATAATATTATCTAAAAGAAGTGTTTGACTGTGATGTTTTTTAGAAACGATTTTTAGTAGGTTGAGTTCGAGGGCCTTAATTTTTAAGTCATGGATTGCTTTGATCTTGAACAAAGGACTACTAAGATGAACGATTTTAAATCACATTTTTTAAATTTTGAAGTAAAGTAATCGATTAAAAAACGGATTAATTCAGTTTCTTTTTTTTATTAATGTGTGAAAATGCTTATTTATTTTATGAATAAATTTTATCGTGCTTGAGTAAGTGTGCCCGTGTCCTTTCTATTATCGACTGAATTAATCGAAGGAAAATACGACGGCTCAATCGTTAGGTTGAACTTAAAATATATAACAATATAATGAGTGAGAAATAATATAGTGCTAAAACGACGAATAAGACAAATTTATGTAAGTGTGATTTTCTTTAGATAAATTGAGATCTGAAAGAATTTAACAAAAAGAGTTTAATTGTGAAATAGAATACACACATACACACACATATAAGAGTGACACTACCAATACAGACACAAAGAAGTGAACATGGCAAAGCTTGCAGATTTCGACGCCATAAAAGAGAAATTACGTACGGAAAAGAGACAGAACATCACATTGCTTCACAAGAAAGAGGCTACGCGAATTTCAAGGTTACGACTACGAAAGAACAGATGAAGAGTATGCAAATAAAATGTCATATATTGCCGATGAACTTTCTGATAATGACTTTGCAGTAACTTGTAATATGCTACATTTACGCCATAATGAGTACGACCTGTCTAAATTTATATTTTGTAATCTGAAAAGGGGAAATTTACTACATGATGCTGATTTTAATATCGCAAATGACGAAGTCTCTGACGAAACGGACAACGAAAAGGATAGCAATAATGACGTTGACGATAATGATGCACAAGAAGAAAGAGACAAAAACAACCCTTTAGTAGCCAGTGTTCCAATTCAAGCCGTTCTGATTCAAAGTGTTCCTAGATTTGCTTTAAATTTTCATGATGTTGAAGATTCAATTATATCGTTTAATGGTGAAGATACCCTTTCCATTGAAGTATGGATTAATGAATTCGAAGATCTTGCAACGATAATGTATTGGAATGATTTAGAAATGTTTATATTCGCAAAACGATCATTAAAAGGATTAACAAAGCTTTTGTTGCGAGCGAGAGAGGTATTTCTAACTGGTTGAAATTAATAAAGGCGCTACTCAGCGAATTTAAATCGATGACAAACAGTGCTCAACTGTACAAAATTATGGCTGATCGAAAAATGAGAAAAAACGAGAATTTTCAAGAATATTTTTTGCTGATAAAAGAGTTGTCCACACGTGGAAATATCGAAGAATCTGCATTGATCCAGTATGTTATTGATGGTATTGACGACAATAGTACGAACAAATCAATGTTGTATGAAGCTAAAAACATAAAGAGATATAAAATGTTTCAATTGTGGTCTCAAAGGTCATACAGCCGCTGCTTGTGACAGTAAAAAAAAGGTAAAAAGTATTTTGAATGCAACATGTTTGGCCATATTGGCAAGGATTGTCCAAAGAAATCGGAAAAACTTGAAGTGACTAATACACGAAAACTAAACACATCAACCTCACGTATGTATAAAGAGATAATAATCAACAATTTAAAGATGGATGCCTTTATTGATACTGGAAATAAATACAATCTAATTTCCGAAACGAATTATAAAAGAATAAAACAGCCAAAGCTATGTGAGTGCAACAAATTTTTAATCGGGTTTGGTAATGGCGACGCTGTCAAAGGCATGGGTTCAATCGAACAACCATTCGTAATTGATGGGCAAGAATTTAAATCGGTATTTCTAGTAATTCACAATTTCTTGATGAGGACTTGCTGTTAGGCGAAGAATTTTGTAAAATTGCGGAAGTAAAAATAAATCGTGACGGGATAATCGTAAGAAAGTCCGACAATATCGAGATTGAAACAGAAATTTCGGCGTTAATGAGAATAAATACAGTAACTGTTGACGAGATCGATTTAAATATTGAAGATAATGCAAGCAATTACGCAAAGATCGAGGTACGCAAACTATATAAAAACTATAAACCCGTAAATGCAAAGTCGGCAAACGTAAAAACGCGAATCGTGGTCAATGATGATACCCCAATCTACTCGCGTCCGCGTAGAATCGGTTATATCGAACGTTGCGTAGTAGATCAACAAGTTGATGAATGGTTAAAAAAAGGTATAGTCGAACACTTTAAGTCAGAGTCAGAGTACAGTAGCCCGGTAGTCCTGGTAAAAAAAAGAGATGGATCTCCAAGACTATGTATCGACTATAGAAGGATCAACAAGGTAATATTACGAGACCATTTTTCTTTACCGTTAAACGAAGACCAACTGAACAGATTGGTAAGTGCAAAAATATTCAGCACAATTGACTTGAAAAATGGATTCTTCCATGTTGATGTCGAGGAGGAAAGCCGAAAATATACATCCTTTGCAACCCACAACAGGCAATACCAGTTTCTGAAGGTACCATTTGGACTAGCGATTTCTCCTATTGTTTTTCAAAGACACATCAATGCTATAATTCTCATTTACGCGTCACCGTTACTTACTTTTCTTTGAACAAACATATATATTTTTATATTTTCTGACCCCTCCCCTGCAGAATTTACTAAAAATTAAATAAAATATATATAAGCATTGGTCAACTTGCACATCCATATCATAGTCTATCGGTTTACCGTAGCCATCTTTACCTAGCATCGCGTAGCCTACTGGGCGAACTCCGATATCCTTTGGCTGCTTATCGCTTATATTACGACCCTGAGTCCTTACTAATATACTAGCAATGGGCGTTCATTGGATAAACCATCGTCGCAAAGCCGTGTTAGTCCTTTGTGACGAATTCGGATTAGACACCGGTGGAATAGTGGAGGACCTAAGAAATCGTTTCCGCGAGTTTGCCTCAAGGGAGGATCATCATCCTGAGGTATTGAGTCGACTTGCCGAAATCGAAGCCCAATTTAGTGCCGGGGACAAGAAACTAGATGTAAAACTACAGTCTAGAGCACCGTCGCCTACTCCCGAAGGAATCGTTTCTCAACTACCGGTGCCACAAGACACTAATTATCGTTCTGAATCGAATTCTGGTTCTCGATCCGGTTCTCCGACACCTCAAAGATCAACATCGAACCCAGTGAGCGGAATCGAGTCCATGAATCTATTGTAGGCCGTACTACTGGCAGCTATGCCTCGATCGCGGAACGTATAACTAAATGGGGAATTGCCTTTAGCGATCGCGATTGCGACCTATCCTATCTATTTCATAGAGCAAATAGAGACCAGAGCCGCGACGTACCGTTTGAGTTTGGAGACTCTGCCCCCGATGATAGACATCTTATTGACCGGACGGACCGAAAGTTGGTGGCAAACCAGCGGGTATCCGGAGATGACATTGGTCGATTTCAAGTCCGAATTTTACTCAGTTGATGCAAGTACTGTTGTTCTCGAGTCTCTCAAGTGTCATCAATTGTCAAAACTATAAAAATATGAATGGCGAAATAGTAGACCTCATACTATAAAAGATAGATCCTATGAGGAATTCATATGTACCCCATTTACTTCAAACTTACTATAGAGGATCACATCTCTCTTTGTAATCGAATCTTTCACTCAAAGATCATTAAAAGTTTATAGATGACCCATAATCCATTTTTAGCTTAGAATTTGTCTACTTGTAAATAGTTTATGATATTAGTTAACAAATTTAAAAATTTATTTTTAGTCTCTTCTTTGCATCTAAATAAAGGATTTTTTTCAAATATATTTCAATCTATAGAGATGGCAAAGATTGTTCTCTATACTGTATTCAGCCATCTGACAGTGCGCCATCCTGCGTATCAAGTAGTGAGATCCTTGATACCTGCATACCGTTGACGTTCAATCTCCAGCGGAGACCAAGGCCAAGGGCACGAAAAAACCGCGTGTGTTAAACTTACCGTTTAAGGAATAGAAAATTTAAATTAAACATTACTGAATATTTGATCTATTGAAAATAGGTTCAACAATGATGTCAAATTTAGTGAGGAGAGTATTCCGATCACATCATCTGATGAAGCCATGATAAAGGCTTGCGGTATGGGAGGCTGTGAGATGAAGTCCAGACCTCAACCAGTCGAATCCAAATCGCAGCTGGAAATGGAGGTATTCTTCAATATTGAATTTGAATTTTGCGATTAGTTGAGAAGTTGATGTATATATTTTTATGCTGCGGAATATATTTTGTTTTATTAACGATGAGTTTTGATTTATTGCGTTTATGATTTGGTAGACTCATTTATCTACCGATTCTTATCGATAGCGGTCAGACGATGAATAAAATAGTATTTTAAGTTAACGTAGTAAAATATTTATATATGTGAGACTATTGTTTGGGTTTTTTAAACATATTTTAAAATGTCAAAAATAAACATAATCGTAATGTAGAACTACAAATAACCAAGGACAATTCCTGTAGATTCAGTAAAGAAATGCCGAAATGGCAAACCTTTTTGCCAAATAATAATGGAAACCGCATACACAAACAAATACACTCTATACATAGAAGTAGAATATTTGAATTTAATTTCATGATAGCAGCGGCTAAATTGCTCTAACAGTCCTTTGCCAATTTTTAGTGTATTAATGATGTAGTGGTCCGATACGGATTCATTTTATCCAGGTTATAAGTTGCCTACATACCAAGTTTCCTCCCAGTGGCTTTAAAATTGACCCAGTAATATGCAATATCGACTCAGATTCTCATCAATATATACATATGTACATATGTATGTACTTCAAAAGGTCGTCAATCGTGTTTATTTATTTAAAATTTAAGAGGAGTTATATATAGTTGGCGAATAGAATCATTCTACTACGTGTACTCACAGAGTCAACATCAAAAGAAAAAAACAAAAAGTTTATTTTTGAAAAATCTAACAAGTAAAAGGTGAAAACTGAAAAGTAAAACAAGTGAAAAAAATTTGACTGTTAAGCTAATCATGGAATCCGGGAAGGTTGGTAATCGTAAGGATATTACATTTCATAATCATGACCAAGCGTTTCTTTTCAGCACTTGGCAATGCAGCTGCCGATCTCAGCTACCATAAATAAGGTGAAGACCGAGATCGAAAGTCTGCTCAAAATCCAGCCTGGAACATTGGAGATTTCTGGTTCAGATGTACCGTTGGCCGATTAAGATCTTATAGCAGATGTTGCTACGTTGCGTAGCAATAAAAATGTTAGGCCGGTTATGTCGTGCATTATGGTTAGCCTGTCTTGGTAGATAGTCGGAGTTTATCGAATACTAGCACAGAGTCCCAGGCATCCGACGGTAGCCAGCCGTCTGACAGTGCGCTATCCTGCGGATCAAGTAGTGAGGTCCTAGATAATTGCTTGCCGTTGACGTTCAATCTCCAGCGGGGACACAAACGAAGAGGCCAAGGGCACGAAAAACCCGCGTACGTTAAGCGGTAAGTGCAAGGAATAAAAAATCTAAATTAGACATGACTGAATATTCGGTCTATTGAAAATAGGTTCAAAAATGATGTCGAATTTAGTGAGGAGAGTATTCCGAGCACGTCATCCGATGGAGCCATGATAGAGGCCCGCGGTATCGGAGCTGGAAATGGAGGAAAATGGACTGCGGCCACCATACTTGGATATATTTCCGGAAAACAGGCCGTTTATGCTGGTCATTACTTCTTCAGGTTGTCCGAAGGATTATTGCCATCTCCTTGAAGATTTCTTCGCCATTTTCCAGGATTATAGAAGCGTTGCATGCCTCTCATTCAATGAAGTGGCTCCCGTAACGGAGTTCAATGGACGACTGTTCGTGGCAGCCGCTGATGAAGATACAATGGAATGGGTGGGAAGAAATATTTGTTCTATGGGACAGTATGAGGCCATAGGTCTTATTAATTTCTTACGGTTAACCGCTGCTAGAGTTACATGGCCAAAAGTTCAGTGCAGCCTGAAACTTATTTTTAAGCTCCTAGGAAGGATTATTGCCATCTTGGTGTTATTTTGCGTTCCATGTCTTCAGGTTGCAATAGGCAATAAATGCCGATAGCTTTAGAAAATATACGATGGAAACTGCGAAGATATTTGTGCAAAAATATTCTTGGTTTTACATGCCCAGCTCATTGCACAAAATATTAATTCACGGAGCCGAAATTATAAAATGTGTACCTTTCCGATTGGCATGATGTCGGAAGAAGCTTTGGAAGCAAATAACAAAATTTTACGAAATTTTCGGCTCAAGCATACACGAAAAAAACTCGCGTGTAAATACAATGGAGGATTTAATGAATTCATTATTAGTTGCTTCAGACCTACTTATAACAAGTTTGTGCACAAACAAACGAAATAAATCTAGTAAAGAAATATTGTTTAATAAGGAAGTTCGAAGTCTGCTATTAAATTACCCTTCAGATTAAAAAAATTCCGATTTGGAATCGCATAACTAATATTATTAATAATAATAATAGTTAATAATTAATAATAGTTTATAATAGTTAAAAGAATAGTTAATAAAAGTTAAAAATGCAGACAATAAAAATGTTAAAAACATGTAAATAATAAAAAGCATAACAAAAATTTTTAAATTGCAAAAAGTTATTAAATATTGTTCCTTGAAGGGTCCAAATAATATAAAAATTATCATTATTGTAAAATTGTTTTTAATTATACCCTTGCAAAAAGGGTATATTAATTTTGGTCAGAAGTGCGCAACGCATAGAACGAAGCATCTCCGACCATACAATGTATATATGTATATTCTTGATCAGCACGACGAGTTCAAATAGACATGTCCGTCCGTCCGTCCGTCTGGATCAACGAAAACTCCTCCTAGATCGTAAGAGCTACAGAGCTGAAATTTTGCACGTAGGCTTGTATATACTATATCATATAGCTCCCATACAAACCCCAAAGTCACGAACTGTGACTTTTCTCAAAAACTTCGTTATTTTCTGCGCTATTATCGTGAAACTTAATATTAGAGAGTTTATTACGCCTATAAACTACTGTTCCAAATTTGATCAAGATCGGGTGACTATATCATAGGAACGATCGGTCGAAAACAGTGACTTTTGTAAATAACTTCGTTACTTTTCACGCGATTGCTTTCAAATTAAACATTTGTTAGTTTAGTATATCTGTTAAAGACTGTGCCAAGTTTGATCAAGATCGGGTGACTATATCATATAGCTCCCATAGGAACGAACGGGCGAAAACAGTGACTTTTGTAAATAACTTCGTTACTTTTAACGTGATTGTTTTCAAATTAAGCATTTGTTAATTTAATATATCTGTTAATGACTGTGCCAAATTTGATCAAGATAGGGTGACTATATCATATAGCTCCCATAGGAACGAACGGGCGAAAACAGTGACTTTTGTAAATAACTTCGTTACTTTTAACGTGATTGTTTTCAAATTAAACATTTCTTAATTTAATATATCTGTTAATGACTGTGCCAAATTTGATCAAGATAGGGTGACTATATCATATAGCTCCCATAGGAACGATCGGTGGAAAACAGTGACTATGATCAATATCTTCGTTATTTCCTATGACTGTAGGCCATTCTTTCGCAAACATAAGCCTTTTTAGATAAAACGTTCTTCCACATTGATGGCTAATAGGTAAGGATAGAGTTACCAAAAAAGTTGCAAGGGTATACAAACTTTGACGCGGTCGAAGTTAGCCCCGGCCCTCTGTTTTTTTTTGCTTTAGTGGTGTTTCGTTTTGTTGATTTTCTGGGTTTTAGTGGTGTTTTGTTTTGTTGATTTTCTGGCTTTTGGTTATGTTTTGTTTCGGTTTTTGGTTTTTTGTTCGCACACAAGTTGGCGTTTTTGTTCCTCAATTGGATTTAATGGTTGTAACACGCAGTTGATATTTTCGCGCACAGTTGGCGTAAATATTTTTTTCACTGTTGTACACTTTTGAGCACTACCCGTAAGTTCTTGATGTCGGATCGGAGTTTAATATTGATTAGTCATTAATTCTATGTAACACACGGAGAACAATTCTATGTAGAATAACACGGGTAGAATAACAGGTTCACTATTGTGATTATTCACTAATTCTATGTAACACTCGCATAATAATTCTATGTGTATCACGGATAGAATAACTAGTTCACTTTTACCGAACCTACCAACTGCGCCAATTAAATATCTGGTTTTCCCAAAGAGAAAAAAAGATATTGTGAGTTAAAAGCAACGTACGTTATTATTTGAATGAAAACTTAAAACTGAGTTATCTTATTCTAATGACCCACGTTTTCGGGGGGTTGAAAATTGTTTCTTATTTCATGCTCAGCGTCGGTTACTTGATACTCCGCCGCTGTTACAATCTTAAGTGTTTTCCACAGAGTGTGGATGCATGTTTTTGTTTTTGGAATTAAGCAATAATTGTCATAGGAATGTTTATGACTTATTTTTCATGTATGTTTTGTATATTTCTTTGTTCAATCTGATTTGGTGAAGCCATTTCAGATGAACATGATGTTTATTCTTAAACAGACATGACTATTTGAACTCGTCTCGTCGTGCTGATCAAGAATATATATACTTTGTATGGTCGGAGATGCTTTGTTCTATGCGTTGCACCTTTCTGACCAAAATTAATACACACTTTTTGAAAGTGTATAAAAAGAAAAAACAAAATTGCTGAAGAACTCACCGAAGCCCACCTCAATCAAGCACTATGATGGAGCACCAGAGAATCTGACGTCATTCATAAGGAGGATAGATTTCATTATGCGCTTATATCCAACCCAACCCCGTGCAGAATGCAAAATTGCAATGTAGGCCCAAAGAAATATCAGTGACGGAAACCAAAGCTGAAGTTACTTTGCAAAATTTATTAGATCACACTGTCAACCGAATTCTAAATATGCAAAAAAGAAGTGAAATTAAATTTGGACTCACAAATCCAGAAGTTGTCCGATTTTGTGTACACAATTTCAAATATAGAAATTAATGTGAGCTATGAATTGTACATGACTCTAATAGACGGGAAAATCTTAAATATACTTACTTCTACAAAGTCATGTCAATTATGCCCAATTTGTGGAGCTGGATCTTATGAGTATTACCAATCCATTCTCATTAAAGTATAAGCCGAAACCTGGAAGTCTGCAATTTGGAATAAGTCCACTCCATGCATGGATAAGGGTCTTCGAGTTTATGTTAAAATTATCATATAAAATGGGTTTTAAAAAGTGGCAAATACGAGACGACAAGGACAAACTAGAAATGTCAAAGAAAAAAAGTATATTCAAAAGAGACTTCGTTCAGAGATGGGGCTACTTGTAGATCAGCCAAAACAAAATGGATATGGCAATACGACCGACGGTAATACTGCGAGAACAGCATTTTCAAATTCAATGTTATTGGCCTTAGTTTTGCATATTGAGTTTGATATAATAGATAGACTCCACACACTATTCTGATAGCAATTTCCAGTGAATTACCAATTAATTTACAAAATTTTAAGGACTTTTGCGAAGAAACGTTTTCGTTATATATTAATAAGTATCCATGGTTTCCAATGTCTCCTACAGTACATAAAATTTTAGTACATGGATTTCAAATAATGGAAGCCTCTATTCTGCCAGTAGGATGCCTGGGTGAAAATGCGTCAGAAGCGCGAAATACATATTATAAGGGCGATAGGCTCTCCCATGCTCGCCATAATAGTCGAAAAAACAATTTGATGGATGTTTTTAACAGAGCAATCGATACATCGGATCCTCTGCTGTCGAACATATTTTTGAACAAAAGATCGCAACACAACAAAACAAATATAATACCTCCAGCAGTCATTAACCTCTTAAAAAAACCCCTCATTTAATTATAGCGAAACCATTGACGGTTCAAAATATGATGCTAGCGATGAGGAGTCAGACTCAAATTATAGTCCATATATTTAAATGCTTAAGAATTCTAATAATGAATATATTTAAATAATATTGTTATGTATTGGATATTTTATTTTTTGTTTATGTTTTTTCTTATTAATATGTTTTTTAAAATAAATTTTGTAGTATACTAAGAGATGCACGTAATTAAAACTGAAAAATAGCTCATTAGGAAGATTACTTATATGGGCGGTCTAAGTGGGCATGGTCGGATTCGTTTCAAATTTTAAAGGTTTACTATGTATGATATTAGTATCACCTGTACCAAGTTTCAACTCTCTATCTTCAAAATTGGACTTTATGCCAAAAAAATCGAGCTTTCCGTCCACAGTGCGCTGTCTGGAGTTTGGTCACATAGCAGCCAATTGTAACAACACAGTCGATAGATCGAACTGTTGTTTTAGATGCGGAGAACCTGGGCACAGAGCAGCGGATTGCGGCGAAGCCACGTCATGCTATCTCTGTCTATCTAACGGGGAGAGCGACACCAGCCACTATGCTAGTCGTTCAAAGTGTCCACTAAGATGGGGAAGGAGGATGCAGAACACGCAAAAATGACGAAACTGAGGTTTATCCAGCTCAACCTGAATCACTGCATCGCAGCTCAGGATTCGCTAAACCAGACCGTGAGAGAAGAGATGGTGGACGTCGCAATACTCAGCGAACCCTACAAGCATAAGGAGCAGGAAAAATGCAGCTTGCATACAAGCAGCGGAGAAAGGATAAGCTCCTTTCTTCTTCGGTCGCAGTTCGGATCAAACGCAGTAAGCGTGAATGTTTTTTTTCGCTATGTGATACTGCCGAACAGGACCCATGGGTAAAGCATACCAGACAGACACCGCCCCCAACAGACACAATTCTGGTGCGGAATATAGTCGACGACCTATTTCCCAACATCATGGAGATGGCCAACCATATGCAGCAAGTTTTGGAGTCTCTCAATACCTGATCAATTGCGTACGTAGTTACTTCGCAGACAGGCGAATCCGGTACCACACAGATGACGGTGTCATGGAGAAGGTAGCGACAACTGGAGTTCCACAGGGTCCCCTATTATGGAATGTGATGTACGATGGCGTTCTACGACTCGTGTAGCACTTGTGGTGGTATCTAAGGAGATCCAAGAAGCACGAGACCAATGCAACAGAGCTATTGGTAAAGTTGGCAACTGACTCTCGACAGCAGACCTTGCGTTATCATCCCACAAGACGGAAGCGGTGCTTGTCAGCAGCCGCAAAATGGTGGAACTTGCTAAAGTAAGAGTTGGCGATTCAGAGATTACCTTAAAAAGTGCTATCAAGTACCTAGGAGTAATGATGCAGACAAGGCTAAGCTTTAAGGAACACCTAGCCTACGCAAACGAGAAGGCAGCTGTATCGACTCGAGCCCTGTCGCGCATTCTCCTCGACACGAGGGGACCAAAATAGGGGAGGAGGATGCTGCTAATAAGCGTCGTCAAATCAGCGGCTCTGTATGCAGCACCTGTCTGGGCCAAAGGTATGACTGAACTGAAGGTGGACCTGGAAGCTGATCCCGAACATTGAGGCGTGGATCAGGAGACGTCATGGTCAGGTAAACTTTTACTTGACGCAAATACTGAGCGGACACGGTTGCTTCAGAAGCTACCTAAAACGATTCGGGCACGAAACCACAGACGAGTGCAGCTGTTGTGGGAGTGGTAACTCCGAAACCGCTGAACACGTTGTCTTTTACTGCCCGAGATACGACGATGAAAGGAGATCCCTAAACACCATGCTAGGTGAGGGGTCCACACCTTCCAATCTTGTGAGAAAGATGCTATAAGACGCGAAAATTTGGACGGCGGTAAAAGACTTTGCATCAAATGTCATGAGAGAGCAACGGAGGCAAGAACGGATTAGGTCAGGACAATAGTAGGTGCACGGCTCTTCGACGCAATGCACACTAGTAGTTCCGGAGAAGTCAGCACCCTGCTTTTCATACATACAGAATCAAATTTGTTCTTTTTATGTTATGTTTTTTTTTTCTGTTAGTTAAGCGTTAAAATTGAATAAAAAAAAAAAAAACACACAGAAGATAGACACACACCTGTCAACTTCTTGCGCTCAAGCACACTATAATACGTTTGTGGCCGCAGTAAATACAATGCTGAAATTCCGTGTGGCACCAACAGACAATGTAGTGATACAACCACCGCCTGTATTGCAATCGATACAATCATTGCAACTACCCAAAATTCCCATTCCAAACTTTGATGGAGATTATCTGAAATGGCAACAATTTCATGATATCTATAAAAAGGTGGTTCATGAGTCAAATGCCTCCACAATAGAGAAAATGTGGTACTTAAAATCAAACCTCTCTGGAGAAGCAGAGAGATTGATACGACACCTGGAATTAACAGAGGCCAATTACAACACTGCTTGGTCAATATTGCAGGAACGATTTAATAATAAACGAGTGCTAGTAACAGACATACTGACAAAGATGTTTGATCACCCAAATGTGGGAAATGACGCAGCTTCTATAAAGAATTTGCATGATATTTTTGAATCATTGCAAGCCTTAAAAAACGTAGGCGTTAATATCGAATCATCAGATGCTGTCATAATGTGTCATATGACAAGAAAATTGGAAAGATTCAACCACGCACTATATGAGCAATCTCTATCCAACACAAGGGATCTGCAAGAAGTAAAGGATTTCCTATCACTCTTGGAACAGCGCTTCCTAACATTTGAGGCGATCGGGAAACCAAGAAATGAAAATCGCAGCATTGAAAAACTAAACCCAAGAAAGACATGCGCAACAGCATCTGGGACAAATAGTACATTGTGTGCTTTCTGCGAAAAAGCAAAGCACAAATTCTTCCAATGTGAAAAGTTTAAAATCAAACCCGCAGCAGAGCGGCTTAATTGGGTGCAGAGACACGGACCAAGCCGGACCATATGGCAAAAAATTGCTCTTGGAGGGGATGCTTTAAATGCGATAAAAAACATAGCACAATGTTGCATTTAGAAACAGGCAACCAAGTTGCTACCTCTGCTTCTGCAGCTTCTGCATATGGAATTGTCAGAAAATACACTTTTTTGGTAGTGGTAAAAGGGATCAATAAAAGGAGAGGAGAATTTTGAGCACTCCTGGATAGCAGCTCACAAGTAAATCACGGTTCAAAGAGACTGGTAAAGAAGTTATCGTTAAAAATTAACGAGACTCATGTGCACATAAATGGAAAGGGGTGGTCAACTACATATAAGCAAGTCGCGAGTAAGCTTGGTTGTAAGGTCAAGGTACAAAAAGATTGCAATGCTAGTTGAGGCATTTGTATTGCCACACATAATAGGTGACCAACCTACAGAACAATTAACGCAGAAAGTCACATTACCAGACAACATTCAATTAGCGGACCCAACATTTGATAAACCAGGAAAAATTGATATGCTGATAGGAGCTGATGATCACTATGCTATACTACTACCAGAGAGAAGACGGGGCAATCGAAACAATCCAACATTACAAAATTCAGAGTTTGGATGGATGGTTGCTGGCAGAATTAATATGGCAACGTCAGCCGCAATCACATGGATAGTAGGCATAACAAATCCAGAGGAATCTCTAGAAAGATTCTTAGAGCTAAACACACTAGAGCCAATAAAAAAACACAGGAGTCCGGAGGAAGAGTATTGTAAAAATTCTTCCTCGATAACCTACACACGTCGGCGGACAATCGACTAATTGCAAAGCTTCCATTTGCTGAAAAGGCTTCATCTCTTGGAGAATCTCGGGAAGTAGCCACAAGAAGATTCATGTCATTAGAGCGGCGAAAGAGCCCTGACATAAAAAAGGAGTATGTAAAATTTATGTCAGAATATGAACAGCTTGGACATATGAAGAAGGTAATGGTAGAACAAATTCCTAAGAACTATTACTTTATACCGCATCACAGTGTACTAAAGCCAGAAAGTACCACAACCAAGCTATGAGTGGTGTTGATGCATCATGCAAAACGTCATCAGGAAAATCACTGAATGACATTTTATATCCTGGACCAGTTGTACAAAGTCAACTCTTCTCAGGTTCAGGACACACTAATATATGTTCACTGCGGATATTGAAAAAATGTTTCGACAAGTTTGGATAAACCCTGCCGATCAATTCAATCAGATGATTGTGTAGAGAGAGGGTCCAAGTCAAGAACTAAAGTTTTATCGTTTGAAAACGGTGACTTATGGAACCACATCAGCCCCATATTTAGCGATGGAGTGTCTGGAATATTTTGCACATTTCGGGAATATTTCGGTAGAAAACCAACAACTCAGTTAGAGTTGGTTGGGATTTGCCAGTTCCAGATAACGACGTATTGTAATTATATGGCTTAATGAAGGCACAATCGCAAACAATCATGTGATATTTAAAGTCACGTTTCCATTGGTGGCAACGCAGGCAGTGATATAACCTGATACCCATTCCAGCAATTGGAACTTATGGGATTATAATCATGAACATTAAAATTCCCATTATTGCTGTCTACAAAGAACAAAATCAATACATTGGGCTCTCAAGAGCAGATCTGGAACAATGCCAACAGCTCAACAACGAGCAATATATTTGTTTTGATAAACAAACGACGTTTACGGCTAATAGCAACTGTGAGTTCCAACTATTCAAAAACACAAAATCACCAACTTGTCAGATACAACACTCAAACAGGTCATTCGTGTGGTACGACATGTATCACAAAAATCAGTGGATTTTTGCCACCACCAGATTTGATTAGAACTCGCAGTGACCTGTGACGATAATATACAAGGTGTCACTGTCAAGAAAACTGGATTGTTAACCCTAGACCCGACGTGCACAGCAAGGAGTTCCGCTATACGAATAACAGGTCACCGTATATCTACGTCAGACACACTGAAATTGTCATATGTCCGATTTGGCAACTTCACCATTGGCCCAACAAAAGCAGCGCCAATAATAACACAAATCACGAAGATGCAGCTAAGCTACGACAAACTAAGCAACATTCAAGGAAAACTGTAAACTAAGCTAAACTGGAAGTTACCAGAAGACCCCAGCCAGCCGACACACCATGTTATCGTCTCCTAGCTCCGTAGCGCTAACAATACCATTGGTTCTCGTGATGGTATACGGAATAAGAAGATGCTCTCAACCCCCAAGGCATAATGGTCCAGAGCAGACAACCGTGACGATCCTCAATCCTATACCGACTACTTCTGCAGCAAACCCAGCCCCCAGCAATTTTGCAGTCAACGTTGGACAACGTTGAACTGGTGTTCAACGGCCGGGAGTATGTTGGTGTTTAGATTATATAAAATAATATAACACTAAGACAATTATATTTAATATAGAACAAATGGAAATGTATGTCAAAACAAGTATGTAACCCGATTATAGATAGCGATGGCTCATCAGTCATAATTACATCTGATATGGTCAGCAGTAATACTAAACACCTAGTTAATTAAGCTGTTATGGTTAGCGATTATCAATAAAGACGTATTTTGCTGACCTAACGCTATGACAAACTATGCACTGGTGAGCTCTCTATTATTACTATAAAAGAAATGCATTACTCTTAGTAAGATCAGATACCAATTATAGATGATTGTGTAGAGAGAGGGTCCAAGTCAAGAACTAAAGTTTTATCGTTTGAAAACGGTGACTTATGGAACCACATCAGCCCCATATTTAGCGAGGAAGTGTCTAGAATATTTTGCACATTTCGGGAATATTTCGGTAGAAAACCAATAACTCAGTTAGAGTTGGTTGAGATTTGCCAGTTCCAGATAACGGACGTATTGCAATTATATGGCTTAATGAAGGCACAATCGCAAACAATCATGTGATATTTAAAGTCACGTTTCCATTGGTGGCAACGCAGGCAGTGATATAACCTGATACCCATTCCAGCAATTGGAACTTATGGGATTATAATCATGAACATTAAAATTCCCATTATTGCTGTCTACAAAGAACAAAATCAATACATTGGGCTCTCATTGGGCTCTGGAACAATGCCAACAGCTCAACAACGAGCAATATATTTGTTTTGATAAACAAACGACGTTTACGGCTAATAGCAACTGTGAGTTCCAACTATTCAAAAACACAAAATCACCAACTTGTCAGATACAACACTCAAACAGGTCATTCGTGTGGTACGACATGTATCACAAAAATCAGTGGATTTTTGCCACCACCAGATTTGATTTGAACCCGCAGTGACCTGTGACGATAATATACAAGGTGTCACTGTCAAGAAAACTGGATTGTTAACCCTAGACCCGACGTGCACAGCAAGGAGTTCCGCTACACGAATAACAGGTCACCGTTGAAATTGTCATATGTGCGATTTGGCAACTTCACCATTGGCCCAACAAAAGCAGCGCCAATAATAACACAAATCACGAAGATGCAGCTAAGCTACGACAAACTAAGCAACATTCAAGGAAAACTGGAAACTAAGCTAAACTGGAAGTTACCAGAAGACCCCTGCGAGCCGACACACCATGTTATCGTCTCCTACGTAGCGCTAACAATACCATTGGTTCTCGTGATGGTATACGGAATAAGAAGATGCTCTCAACCCCCAAGGCATAGTAGTCCAGAACAGACAACCGTGAGGATCCTCAATCCTATACCGACTACTTCTGCAGCAAACCCAGCCCCCAGCAATTTTGCAGTCAACGTTGGACAACGTTGAACTAGTGTTCAACGGCCGGGAGTATGTTGGTGTTTAGATTATATAAAATAATATAACACTAAGACAATTATATTTAATATAGAACAAATGGAAATATATGTCAAAACAAGTATGTAACCCGATTATAGATAGCGATGGCTCATCAGTCATAATTACATCTGATATGGTCAGCAGTAACACTAAACACCTAGTTAATTAAGCTGTTATGGTTAGCGATTATCAATAAAGACGTATTTTGCTGACCTAACGCTATGACAAACTATGCACTGGTGAGCTCTCTATTATTACTATAAAAGAAATGCATTACTCTTAGTAAGATCAGATACCAATTGTAGATGCATCGGAGGTACATCGCTGTGTCTTTGGCCCCCATCTCTACCTTTGTAATCACACTCCGAAGTCCACCCAATTTATGTGTTGTTTGCGACAACCTCGAGCCACTGGTTTATGTGCTAGTGCCTATTTATATATAGGTAAATAAACATTTAATTAATTCAAGAAATACTAACGTGGGTATCTGTAAATACTCGGTTTGAATTCGTTGCAAATTCCCTGCAGTCACTGTCATCTGATATACCATTGCAATGCTTTTTACCGCATTGTCGTGGACCTTGGTTATGTCGTTCATTTGTTGTTTTATTAGTTTCATCTGATTTTCAATTGTGGCTTCGTCTCGCTTAATGATATTTATCGTTGAGTCAATGACAGATGTCTGGTTTTGCAGCAAATTCAATAAGTAGTCTTCATTTGATTTAACCTTTTAGTAGTAGCGCTTGTAACCGTTCGTATTTAGAAAGGAAACGAAAAAAAAGAAAAAAAATGATTTTTCTTCTTTATAACTAAAACGATATATAAACGTTTTATCCCTAAAAGTGGGCAATATAAGTTTCACAGAGTAATCTGCGTTCACTGCTTGCACTGCTTGTACTGCTTGTATTGTTAGTTAGCGTTATACTAACTAACAGAATGTAGACTAACATTGTATAATTTTGAAAAATATAGGAAATGCGATTTCGAGATTCATTTTTGTTTTGGTTCAGAAAATTTTCTTTGAATTTTTTTTATTTATCCGATTACTTTTTTTGTGGCGCCACCTAGGCTCCTCTAGAGTTGGGATCAGGGAAGTTTAGGGGTAATCGAGGCGAAGAGAGGGGTCCAAAGAGGACTAAGGGATAGAGATTTAGCCAAGTATGTCGGCCCCCATGGGAATGACTTTTCTTTTCCAAATCGTCTTCAACCAGTGCGGTCGCAAAAATTAAAGTCCTAGTGAAAACTAATTTTTTTTCGGAAAAAGTCCGATTGTGAAGTTTGAATGGTGAATTCGAAGCAGTTTTATTCCTTCAGTGATTGATAGTGTTTTATTTCAAAATAAATGTAAGTCCAGCGCTATACAAACGCGCATATCAGTTTGAGTAAAGGAAGCAATTTTTATGAAAAATGTTTGTCTTTTAGGCACATGGGCAGTCTGATGAAGTAGATTTTCGAGAGGAAGTAATATTTCCTTTTTAATCCGGTGCCAAGTCAAATGGTAAATAGTAAAAAAAATGCGCCTTCTAATGTATGTAGTAAGAAAGTTTTGTTTTATATATAGAGTTGGCACCTAGTTCACAGACTAGATGCAATGGTCTAGGCCGGTCAGCCGACTAGAGAAAGGCTTATGAGGGACAAGCTGTCAAAACGGACCGAAGCCCCTGGAGCAGCAAGTATTGGCCATAAAAGATCTGAGACGGGCATGGAGAGTAAAACCAAAAATAAAGAGTATAAGATTCTCTAGACTAGAGGAGAGACTCCCCCCCACCCTTACCTTGCAAGCAAACTCTGATAAGTAAAAGCTTTTCTTTTGTGATAACTATCAACCAGCGGAGCTTTCATATGTGTAGCCGCTTGGCTGGCGTTTCGCTATGGTTATTTTATTTACTGGTGATCGTTGCATAGCCTTCAGCCAAGAAAGTAAATATCTTCGCCAGGCCCTAATATTGCATGGGTTAAACTAATGTTGGGCGAAAATAATTAAATGCCTTTAATTTTTTTTTCTAATAATTTCGCCTTAAAGCTAACTTTTAAATTGTAAAATTCTGAGTCTTTTGTGTACTCCAAAGTCAAGTTAATTTTTTTTCTTAAATTTTTTTTACTTTATTTTTATAATTTCATTTGTAATTTTCTTTTTGGTCATGAGTGAAACTTCGGTGAAAATTTTGGTTCACCCCTTTTTTTTTTTTTTGCACGCCACTGGCGAAAGCATTACATGATTTAATTCTCTCTTGAATCAACAACATACTCTCTCCCTATATTTTTACACAATTACTTACAGCGGTCACCAGAAAGATCTTTCTCCGTGGGATGCTTAAGTGAGTACTCTTTGGTTATAATGTCATTTTTCTTGTGTTGTTGATATATGATTGACCAAGCAAAGTAAAGAGAGAGTTAAAGCAGTTTTTGTTGCTCTCGTTTGAATAACATATAAAATTTAATTTTGGTCTTTTTGGTCATCAGAAGTTTAACTTATGCTCAAAAGAAAAAGGAATTCTTTTTCTTTCTTTGAATTTTAATATACTTTTCATATAAACATTGTCATATCTACATATCTATATTTATATCAAAATCTATAATTTTTAATTTTTGGAATGCTTTATATTATTCGTTACTTTTATTAAATAAAAGTTTTGAAATGAATTTAGGCTGAGACGTTTACAGGGGGGGGAATCATGCAAAGTAAGTTAAGTTAAAAATTGGTTTGGCATAGGGATCGCTGGGTAATTTTTTTTCTTTGGATACAGCGATCACGGTAGGGTGGGCGAATTTGTTTTGGGCGTCACTGATATCAGACCCCTTCTTGTTCAGCAGTTGCGCCAGGAAATGCGGTATTTCTTTCCTTTTTTCTCATTCTTTTCTCTATTTTTTTTTTTTTTTTTGCCAGTACCAAGCGTTAAACCGAGGATAAATTGTGTCAGTACGCGATTTCATTAATAAAATTCTAACTAGTAGAGCGGGTAGTCTATCCATTTCCCCCATCCCCCCATTTCTCACCGACTAATTGAGCCGAAACCAGCGCGTACTACTGATAGATTCTACCAGATTCCAACAGCTCGCAGTAAAATTGTAGCAGGTTATATGTTACAGTTAGTTATGTATTCATAATTTTATTAATTGGCGCCCAAACGTGGGGCCAAAACGGTTTCGGGAGCCCCGACGAAAACATTTTTAGTCAATAACAGCTTTTCTTATGGGTATTTATATCTCGGTTTTCGAACGCTAGTGTTCCTTATTGTATTGGGTGGTCAGTCGGAGTACATAAAGTTTCGACATAACTCTATGTCCACACCACCAACAAGAAGAAAAAATAAAACAACGCACAATCAATTGGTCAGCTGGATCAGCCTTGAATTCTAAAATATTTTCGGCTCCGCGCTCAGGATTGTTGGTTTAGCCACGGGTAATTTTCGATAGTCAGAAAGTTATTTTTCGTTTCGGATCAGGTTTAACAATGGTCAAATACTATAGCCTCCAAGCGGTTAATACTTCTTAGAACAATTAGTTTTCTTAGTTGCCTACAAGTTAGGTACAAAATGTTGATGGCTTTAAGTAGTTAGGTAAATTGTATGGAGTTATGTGATACTTGGCAATAGGCTAGGGCATACCTGCAATTTCAATTATACTTAAAGTCCTCTTTTATCGTTATTTTAGCAGCTGCTCAAACCATTTTTTTTAACACATTTCATGATTCCCCTCATTAGTTTTATGAAAGTTATTTGAATTTTCTTTATATTTTCTTTATTTCTTTGCAACATCAGTATAATAAGTATAGCTTTGTTAATCAATCAATTTAATAGAAATAGTCTTATTAGGAATTGACCAGATCTGGAATTAAAAGCTTAATAATAAGAGGGAAGTCCTCAACATATTTAGTTAACAAATAAGCAAACGTTTTGTGGTGAGAAATGTCGGTAAGGCACAGAAGTGAAGATCTAGCCGCGATTCAGGACGACAATACCCTTTGCCTTATCTGCGATAAACCAATACAATATAGGGCGCAGCTACGGAGCACTACTTGTGGTCATCATTTCCACATAGCGTGCTTCAACATACGCGTCGATAGTAGGGAAATTTGCCCCACTTGTGATCAACCGCTACAGAATACGGAAGGAGAAGGAGCTGAAGCACTTAGTGGGGGACCACAGACCAGCCATCAGGCAAGAATGCAAACCAGGGCAGCAGCGCAAAGGGCCAACTTACAGGCAGAAATAGCAAAGAGAGATTTGAGTCAGGAAAGAAGGTTAGATGAGGGTATAGAGCCATCCGAATCTGTTAGGAATAGCGACGTTAATTTAGCCAGATTAATAGCGAATGCCATGGCGACGGCTGCATCTCGGCAAAATGAGCGACTGGAAATTCAAGCAGTTAGACAAACGGAATTGTTGACACAAGCGTTAGAAAATGGATTCCAGAGATTGTATTCAGTAGTAGCGACACACCAAGGGAACGCTGAGGAAAGTACACAACAGGCAGCGAACTTACGTAGCCAAGTATCAGCAACAGCAGCTAGTGAGCAGGCAAGTAATGGTAACAGTATTTTGGAGCTTAGACCAGACAGAATAAGTCAGGTTATAAGTAGCTGGAAGTTAAGGTTTAATGGCAAGTCCGGTATATCAGTGGACGAGTTTATTTATAGAGCGGAAGCAATGACCCATCAGGCTTTGGAAGGTAATTTCGTAGTTCTGTCGCGGTATATTAGCAATTTGTTTGAAAGAAATGCTAGTGAGTGGTTCTGGAGATACCACAAGAAGGTATCACACATAAAGTGGTTAGACTTATGTAGAGCATTGAGGGAACAGTTTAAAGACGGGCGTACCGATCAGCATATTAAAGCTGCTATCAGCAAACGCAGACAAGGGGATAAAGAGTCGTTCGACGAATTCTACGAGGCGATAGTGGCACTAGCAGACAAACTGTCTACTCCGTTACCAGAAATTGAGTTGCTAGAGCATATTCGGGCTAATCTTCTGCCCGATATTCAGCATGAGTTATTATATAAGTCCATAGCTTCGGTATCTAAGTTAAGGCAGTTAGTGCGTACTAGAGAAACCTTTATGCAGACAGTACGGAAACCATTGAGTGTACCACCAAGACCCATGCCTAGGAGAGTGGTAAATGCAGTGAGCATTCAAACAGAAGAAGAGTCCGAGGTTGAAGATGAGGTGCCAGTGGTGGAAGCAGTTAACTTGGTTTGTTGGAACTGTGATACGGCGGGTCATCCATATCAAGAGTGTGTAGCAGAACGGCGAGTGTTTTGTTATGGCTGTGGGAAGCCAAACACGTATAAGCCATCTTGTGCCAATTGTAATGATCATTCAAAAAACCCGGCAGGTCGTGCACTTCGGAGAAGTGCACGCAGACAGATGGTCTCGAGGGCCAGCAATACAGATTAAAGGAAACACTAGGGTTAGAAGAATATTTGCCCGAATTTACGCATATCTCTGAGGAGAAATCGTTAGAAATATCTAAATATTCCGAACCGGAACCAGTAGAGTCGCCTAGATTAGGAATTTATTGGTCACAGACTCGTTCAAGAGAGCGAAGGAAGGCTTTTAATAAAGGTGTTAAAAAGGAGCGAAAGCTAATAGCCTCGGCGGTAGTCGGTAATGTTTTTGATATCCGTCCTTATGCAGAGGTAAAGTTATTCAATAGATTAATAAGTGGTCTCATGGATACTGGGGCTAGTATAAGTTGTGTTGGTGGCAGTTTTGCCGAAGAATTATTGGCTGTAAAACAGAATATTAGGCCAATGTCAAATAAAGTAAATACTGCAGATGGAACTCCCCAGCATATAGTAGGAAAGATAAGTACTGAAGTTAATTTTAGAGGAAATAGTAAGATATTGAAATTTTATATAGTCCCTGGGCTAACCCAGGATCTCTATTTAGGCATAGATTTTTGGCTCGCTTTTGATTTATTACCAGCTGGTCTGTCATTAGGACCGCTACAGATAGCTAGTTTAAGCGTAGAGGATAAGGCGCAACGGATGTTAGACAGTAATCAGAAGCAACGTTTGTCTGAATGTATGGGTTTGTTTCCATCATTCGCTAAGTTGGGACTAGGGAAAACGCAGCTGCTGTCACATTCAATAGATGTTGCTGGTGCAGCACCAATTAAGCAGCGACACTATCCTATGTCGCCAGCAAAGAAACAATTAATATATGAAGAGTTAGATCGCATGTTAAAATTAGGAGTTATTGAGGAATCTCAAAGTGCTTGGTCTTCGCCCGTGGTGTTGGTGAGTAAGCCAGGAAAACATAGGTTATGTATAGATAGTAGACGGGTGAATGCCGTTACAGTTAAGGATGCTTACCCAATGCCAATCATAGACGGCATCCTTAGCAGATTACCTAAGGCCGAGTACATAACAAGTCTCGACTTGAAAGACGCGTATTGGCAGATTCCTTTAGAGCCTGAGTCACGGGATAAGACGGCCTTTTCAGTAGCAGGTAGACCCCTGTACCATTTCAAAGTAATGCCTTTTGGATTATGTAACGCGGCGCAAACCCCTGATTACCCCTGATTTAGCGGTATTAGATAGTGATTTAGGAATCGATCTCAATTCGGTGCATTTTCTAAGTCCCGAATATGTGGAGCTAAAGGCGAAGGTCGAAAAAAAACCCCAGTCAGTACCTGACGTGAAGGTAATGGGCAATTTAGTTTACCGGCGTAGTGAGCATTTTCCTGGGGAGAAGTTAGCAGATGATCAGTGCTGGAAACTATGGATTCCCAAAGGACTAGTGGCGCAGTTGTTGAAGTTGGCTCACGAAAGCCCACTAGCGGCGCACTGCGGTATTAATAAGACATTGGAAAAACTCAGGCGCTACTATTACTGGCCAAATCTAGTGTCAGAAGTTAAAGAGTTTATAAACAGATGTGATGTTTGTAAAGCCAATAAACACCCGAATTATACGTTAAGGCCACCATTAGGCAAGTCGGGTGAAACGTCAAGATTTTTCGAGAGACTGTTTGTGGATTTCTTGGGTCCTTACCCGCGAAGCAAGTCTGGCAATATTGGAATATTTATTGTAGTGGACCATTTCTCAAAATTTCCGTTCCTAAAGAAAGTAAAAAAGTTTACCGCGGAAGTGGTTACCCAGTTTCTAGAAGAGGATCTTTTTCATTGTTTTGGGGTACCTGAGATTATAGTATCTGATAATGGGCCCCAGTTTAGAGCACACCATTTTAATGAACTGTTGCAAAGGTATAAAGTGCGTCACACGTATACGGCTGCGTATGCTCCGCAGGCTAATGTGTCGGAGAGAGTAAACCGGTCGGTATTGGCAGCAGTGAAGGCTTACGTAATTCCAAGCCAGTCTGATTGGGACGAAAAGCTAAGTAGTATCGCTTGTGCATTGAGGTCTACTATTCATTCGGCGATAAACACAACACCATAGCAGTCAGCATATGGTAACCGACGGGTCCGTTTACCAAGTGCTACGGAAGTTAGAATTATTAGAGGATCGGGCTGTAAGGTTTAGTAGGGACGACTCTTTCGAAATAATGGGAACTAAAGCTAAAGAGGAGTCACGAAAACAGCATGAGCGGAATGAGAATCTGTATAATTTACGTAGTCGCGAGGTGTCTTTTTCAGTAGGACAAGAGGTATTTCGTTGGAACTTCCAGCAAAGTAATTTCGCAAAAGGATTCAACTCCAAGTTAGCGCCACCGTTCGTGAAGGCGAGAGTGAGACGCAAGCAACGCGTACTATGAGTTGGAGAATCTACAAGGCCATTTGGTAGGCAAATTCCATGCAAAAGATATTAAGCAATAATTTTTTTTGGCCCGGTTTCAAGCGAGTATCACCCTTTCCATTAGGTAAGTGTGATTTTAGTGGGGGGGTTTTGTAGTAGCGCTTGTAACCGTTCGTATTTAGAAAGGAAACGAAAAAAAAGAGTAAAAATGATTTTTCTTCTTTATAACTAAAACGATATATAAACGTTTTATCCCTAAAAGTGGGCAATATAAGTTTCACAGAGTAATCTGCGTTCACTGCTTGCACTGCTTGTACTGCTTGTATTGTTAGTTAGCGTTATACTAACTAACAGAATGTAGACTAACATTGTATAATTTTGAAAAATATAGGAAATGCGATTTCGAGAATCATTTTTGTTTTGGTTCAGAAAATTTTCTTTGAATTTTTTTTATTTATCCGATTACTTTTTTTGTGGCGCCCCCTAGGCTCCTCTAGAGTTGGGATCAGGGAAGTTTAGGGGTAATCGAGGCGAAGAGAGGGGTCCAAAGAGGACTAAGGGATAGAGATTTAGCCAAGTATGTCGGCCCCCATGGGAATGACTTTTCTTTTCCAAATCGTCTTCAACCAGTGCGGTCGCAAAAATTAAAGTCCTAGTGAAAACTAATTTTTTTTTCGGAAAAAGTCCGATTGTGAAGTTTGAATGGTGAATTCGAAGCAGTTTTATTCCTTCAGTGATTGATAGTGTTTTATTTCAAAATAAATGTAAGTCCAGCGCTATACAAACGCGCATATCAGTTTGAGTAAAGGAAGCAATTTTTATGAAAAATGTTTGTCTTTTAGGCACATGGGCAGTCTGATGAAGTAGATTTTCGAGAGGAAGTAATATTTCCTTTTTAATCCGGTGCCAAGTCAAATGGTAAATAGTAAAAAAAATGCGCCTTCTAATGTATGTAGTAAGAAAGTTTTGTTTTATATATAGAGTTGGCACCTAGTTCACAGACTAGATGCAATGGTCTAGGCCGGTCAGCCGACTAGAGAAAGGCTTATGAGGGACAAGCTGTCAAAACGGACCGAAGCCCCTGGAGCAGCAAGTATTGGCCATAAAAGATCTGAGACGGGCATGGAGAGTAAAACCAAAAATAAAGAGTATAAGATTCTCTAGACTAGAGGAGAGACTCCCCCCACCCTTACCTTGCAAGCAAACTCTGATAAGTAAAAGCTTTTCTTTTGTGATAACTATCAACCAGCGGAGCTTTCATATGTGTAGCCGCTTGGCTGGCGTTTCGCTATGGTTATTTTATTTACTGGTGATCGTTGCATAGCCTTCAGCCAAGAAAGTAAATATCTTCGCCAGGCCCTAATATTGCATGGGTTAAACTAATGTTGGTCGAAAATAATTAAATGCCTTTAATTTTTTTCTCTAATAATTTCGCCTTAAAGCTAACTTTAAATTGTAAAATTCTGAGTCTTTTGTGTACTCCAAAGTCAAGTTAATTTTTTTTTCTTAAATTTTTTTTTACTTTATTTTTATAATTTTATTTGTAATTTTCTTTTTGGTCATGAGTGAAACTTCGGTGAAAATTTTGGTTCACCCCTTTTTATTTTTTTTGCACGCCACTGGCGAAAGCTTTACATGATTTAATTCTCTCTTGAATCAACAACATACTCTCTCCCTATATTTTTACACAATTACTTACAGCGGTCACCAGAAAGATCTTTCTCCGTGGGATGCTTAAGTGAGTACTCTTTGGTTATAATGTCATTTTTCTTGTGTTGTTGATATATGATTGACCAAGCAAAGTAAACAGAGAGATAAAGCAGTTTTTGTTGCTCTCGTTTGAATAACATATAAAATTTAATTTTGGTCTTTTTGGTCATCAGAAGTTTAACTTATGCTCAAAAGAAAAAGGAATTCTTTTCTTTCTTTGAATTTTAATATACTTTTCATATAAACATTGTCATATCTACATATCTATATTTATATCAAAATCTATAATTTTTAATTTTTGGAATGCTTTATATTATTCGTTACTTTTATTAAATATAAGTTTTTGAAATGAATTTAGGCTGAGACGTTTACAGGGGGGGGAATCATGCAAAGTAAGTTAAGTTAAAAATTGGTTTGGCATAGGGATCGCTGGGTAATTTTTTTTCTTTGGATACAGCGATCACGGTAGGGTGGGCGAATTTGTTTTGGGCGTCACTGATATCAGACCCCTTCTTGTTCAGCAGTTGCGCCAGGAAATGCGGTATTTCTTTCTTTTTTCTCATTCTTTTCTCTATTTTTTTTTCTTTTTTTGGCCAGTACCAAGCGTTAAACCGAGGATAAATTGTGTCAGTACGCGATTTCATTAATAAAATTCTAACTAGTAGAGCGGGTAGTCTATCCATTTCCCCCATCCCCCATTTCTCACCGACTAATTGAGCCGAAACCAGCGCGTACTACTGATAGATTCTACCAGATTCCAACAGCTCGCAGTAAAATTGTAGCAGGTTATATGTTACACTTTCGTATCGTGCCTGACATCTCTACTTGGAGTCCAGCACACCAAATAAACCATTCGCAATATTCCCAATTATATCTAATGGTAATCGTCGTTGGCGTTCTATGTGAAGGAGATCGTTTCCTGCAAGCCTCTGGAACCTTCATTAACACGCATATTTGTCCAAATTTTAATACTCCGTCTGAAAATGTTTTCAGGTCGGCCCAATATGGTTCGAGATCGTAATATGCCACAATAGCCCAGTCAGACATTGTCATCCTTCCTGTGCCAATACTTTCATAGTATATGCCTGGTTTGGGGTTGAATCGAGTACTGTTAGTCCTTTGCGCAAATGCTATAGGAAGTAATAACATCATTAGGCAGATAGTCATTGCCAATGGTGGCAGACCGAAAGACAACCATCTTTTTGTCGCTCGTTCTGCAGTGTCCTCTATACCAGGGTTTTCTTGGGAGATCGATTCTGTGTCATTTGTCTCAATTTTCCGTTTTATCGCCGTCTCTCTAAGCAAGGGATCCAATTTATGGATAGCCCGCGTGTAGTTGCCTCTGGGTGTTTTAACGTCCACCACACGGACGGATATCCAGGCCTGGGTATAATTTAACAATTCGTCCAATCGGCCACTGCAATATTGGCACATTATCCTCCTTTAGAATTAGTATCATGCCTTCTTTGACCTTGTTATATGGTTTCTTCCATTTAGATGTACCCTGCAATTCCTGTAGGTACTCCTGAGACCACTGTGTCCAGAATGTATGCTTAAGTTGCTGCTCTAAACCCATTGCTCTCGAATCGATTGTTGTGTTACTGGTGATTTTCCTGATGACGTTTTGCATGATGCATCAACACCACTCTTAGCTTGGTTGTGGTACTTTCTGGCTTTAGTACACTGTGATGCGGTATAAAGTAATGGTTCTTAGGAATTTGTTCTACCATTACCTTCTTCATATGTCCAAGCTGTTCATATTCTCACGTAAATTTTACATACTCCTTTTTTATGTCAGTAATCTTTCGCCGCTCTAATGGCATGAATCTTCTTATGGCTACTTCCCGAGATTCTCCAAGAGATGAACCCTTTTCAGCAAATGGAAGCTTTACAATTAGTCGATTGTCCGCCGCCGTGTGTAGGTTATCGAGGAAGAATTTTTCACAATACTCTTCCTCCTGACTCCTGTACTTTTTATTGGCTCTAGTGTGTCTAGCTGTAAGAATCTTTCTAGAGATTCCTCTGGATTTGTTATGCCTACTATCCATGTGATTGCGGCTGACGTTGTCATATTAATTCTGCCAGCAACAGTCCATCCAAACTCTGAATTTTGTAATGTTGGATGGTTTCGATTGCCAAGTCTTCTTTCTGGTAGTAGTATAGCATAGTGATCATCAGCTCCCGACAGCATATTAATTTAACTAACTGGCTAACTGCGAGCCAATTGTTTTGCGAGCTAAGTAAGATATCCATCAAGTCATGGACTATGAATGGCCTCCCAATGCCTTGGCTTAGCTTTTCCGTTCAGCAGTGATTCCAGGACAGACAAAAAAGACATGCTCTGCGTCCTCAATCGGCCCCGTACAATATGTGCAGTAGGGGTCAGATTCGTGCTTAAATCTATGCAAATATGATATAAATCACCCATGTCCCGTTAGGAGTTGCGTCAAATAAAAATCTGTTTGGCCGTGCGTCCGACTCACCCATTCCCGCACATTAGGTATAAGGCGGTTCGTCCAGTGTCCGTGGGACGAATGGCGCCAGCGGTCCTGCCATGTGCGAATGGACACCTCCCTTTTTAAGCTGCTGTACTGTTGCTTCTGGCCTCTAAAGCAACAATATCAGGCGTGGCCGCATATATGTAGAAGTACGGATCGTACCACCGTGGTGATGAGCCATCTGCTTTTCTGTCGGGGGCCACCGTGATTGGACATTACCCTTGCTAAGGCTGATGTTGCCCTTGCTGCTTTGTCGGCTACATATTGCAGATGGTGCTTATATGTTAGCCTATGGTCGATCTTATTGTCGGCTTGGAGCGGATGACGCATCCTGCAACAGTAATTATTGCAGTCTCCACACGTCTCCTGGTGCTGATCAATACGACCTCTGTTTGGTTTGCAGCCAGAGACAGAGAATTCCTTTGCATCTAGGCCTCTGCTTCTACCAGCTCCTTTGCCACTGTGACCACTGCTATGTCGTCTGCGAATCCAATGATCTGCGTCCTTGGTTGCATGTCCAGACGAAGCACTGCGTCATACATGACGTTCCACAGGGTTGGGCCAAGCACTCCGCCTGTTATTTTATATTCCTGTCCGTTTCGTATATCACGATCCAGTCTTCGAAATAACTGCGAATCATTGCAATTAGGTATTCTGGTGCAGCTAAGCGCTGTAGTGACTCAATTATGCACATCCAGCTCGCTGAGTTAAATGCGTTTCGGACATCCAGAGTGGTGATAAGGCAGTACTCTTTGCCTCCCTCCTTTCCATCGCTGGCCCTCTATGGCTTTTTTGGCTATTTCGGTGACGGTATGTATTGCGTCGACCGTACTACGCTTCTTTCGGAAGCCAAACTGATGCTCCGAAAGTCCATCCCGAGCGTCGATGTTGGCTTCTGGTCTGTTGCGGATGATCGATTCGAACACCTTTCCCAGCACATCTATCATGCACAGCGGCCTGTACGCTGAAGGTTCGTCCGTTTTCCCTCCTTTTCTTGCTGGAAAGACTCCTTGGCACAGACAGGATTTGAATACAACGGCCAGTTTCGAGGGCTGATTCATTGCGATGAGCTTGATGACACCAGTAGAAAATCCATCCCGCTGCTGCTTGCGTCTGGCTTTAAGGCATTCTTTTCGCGCTTCTGCAATTTCATGGCTCCACCAATGCACTGGTTTGCGTGTGCTTCCACCTTGTCTCTTGCGGACCATTGACGCATCACAGGCTTCGCTGATGGCAGAACATAGCCGTTTTACCTGGGTTTCTGCATCCCCTGCACTCCTCTGCTGTGCGTTGTTCATCATGAACAAGAATGCCTCCTCGCTTAGGGTTTCTTGTGACCATAACGAGAGCTTAGGCCGTGACAAGCGCTTTGTTTGGCCATCGATTATTGAGTTACGTCCAGCAGGATTCTTCCTCTTACTGTGGTTTTGACGCTTCCCCACTCCATCACCCATGTGTTAAAGTCGCCGGCAATGATCACTGGCGTTGGCGGCTATATAGTCAATAATGGCTCCACACTTGGGGCTATGTAGCAGCTGAAAATGGATATGCCGTTGCATTTCGCCCTGGTGTAGACTCTGTGTCTGCCAACACACTCTAATTGTAATGGAGAATGTCCGCAACTCCATATTGCTGCGCCCATGCTGTTTTTTTAATTTTTGCACTTGTTTGTTGCCTTGACATTGTTGCAGTCTTTAGATGCGTGACCGCTCTCTTCGCAGTTGAAACATAGGCTGCCGACCTCGTTCTCCTTCTTACACCTGCACCTAGCTGATGTATGCCCAAAGTCGAGACATTTGTAGCACCTCCTTGGCTCTTATTCTGCATTCTGCAAGACCAATGCGAACCGTTGCGTACCCCTATATGCCTTCCGCATCTTGGGAAACGTTTCCTCTGGCAGAGTTTCCTCCGTTAATTTGACGGCTGCATCAAGAATATCCTCGAGTTTGGAATAGAACGGTATGTCCCTGATTTCGACTGTGACTCTTTCAGTGATAAGTTTGACCCGTCCTTCGTCGCCAAGCGCTTGCTGCAACGCCTTATGTAGTACTGGCGTACCGCCGTCGTCATGATTTTTCATCTCCAGGAGAAGTTCTCCTGCTGCTGTTCGACGCACACCGCAAACTCCGAAACTTTTGCATAGTTTGCATGGTCACTAAATTGCACCATCAAAGCATCAGGCCGTCTTCTACTCTTGCGTTTAGATCTTTTGACCGTTTCCCATTTGTTGGCGACTTTTTGTAAGGGGATGGTACCCTCAGCCGATTCTGCAGCAGATGTATTTTAAGTGGTTGACTGTCTTACCGCCACGCTGGGCCGTGTGACAGCTTTCCGATCCTTTGCCCTTTGCCTTGTACCTGCAACATTTGGTGCAGCACTTTTAGCCACAATAGCCGCAAACGTCAGTGGCCGCGTCTCCTGTTTTGGCTTATTGGCCCAAGGTCTGCTTTCTAGTTGGGTTTTTACTCCATCCAAAACCGTCTTCATTCTTGCCAATTCATCCTTTACGCCACAATTTGCGATTGGATGCTGGCTGGTGCAGAAATAGCGACCATTGCAGCTATTTGGTCGACAAGTGCTCCGAGTTCAGTGATCTGTTCTTTTAGACCTATCTGGACGCTTCTTGGTCTTTTTTGTTGCCGCTTTTGATTCATCGGCAGGTGGACTTAATTCACGGCCTCTTTTTGGCGTATCCTCTACTGTGGCGACTGCTGCTGGTGTAAACGCTGGCAGAGCCTTCAAGTTTAAAGCCGTCGGAGCCGAATGCATAGCTGTTGGCGGCGTTCTGGCCATTAAGCTGCTTCGAGAAAAGGCAGTTGCTCCCGCATTGTCCGCTGTATCCGACAAGTGTGCCACCGATGCAGTAGTTTTCCTGTTAACATTTATGAATGTAGGGGCCTCCAGAATCCGTGCCCCGGGCGCGATTTGATTCGCGGGTGGATTTCCACTTTTGTGGCCACCTGGAGTATTTTCGTTTTTTCCAGCCATATTTTTTATACCCTTGCAAAAAGGGTATATTAATTTTGGTCAGAAGTGTACAACGCATAGAACGAAGCATCTCCGACCATACAAAGTATATATATTCTTGATCAGCACGACGAGACGAGTTCAAATAGCCATGTCCGTCCGTCTGGATCAACGCAAACTGCTCCTAAACCGTTAGAGCTATAGAGCTGAAGGCTTGTATATACTTCAGAGGTTGTATATCTCGGATTCAGCCGAATCGGACCACTATATCATATAGCTCCCATACAAACCCCAAAGTCACAAACAGTGACTTTTCTAAAAACTCCGTTATTTTCTGTTCTAGTATCGTGAAATTTAATATTTATTACGACTACTGTGCCAAATTTAATCAAGATCGGATGACTATATCATATAGCTCTCATAGAAACGATCGGTCCAAAACAGTGACTTTTGTAAATAACTTCGTTACTTTTAACGCGATTGCTTTCAAATTAAACATTTCTCAAATTAATATATCTGTTAATGACTGTGCCGAATTTGATCAAGATCGGGCGACTATATCATATAGCTCCCATAGGAACGATCGGTCGAAAACAGTGACTTTTGTAAATAACTTCGTTACTTTTAACGCGATTGCTTTTAAATAAAACATTTCTTAAATTAATATATCTGTTGATGACTGTGCCGAATTTGATAAAGATCGGGTGACTATATCATATAGCTCCCATAGGAACGATAGGTGGAAAACAGTGACTATGATCAATATCTTCGTTATTTCCTATGATTGTAGGCCATTCTTTCGCACGCATAAGCCTTTTTAGATAAAACGTTCTTCCACATTGATGTCTAATAGGTAAGGAAATAGTTACCAAAAAAGTTGCAAGGGTATACAAACTTTGACGCGGTCGAAGTTAGCCCCGGCACTCTGGTTTTTTTATAAACTTTGATGCATTTTATACCTACTGCCAGGTACGAAAGTTCGTTAATATGCTGCCGGCCGATGCGACGAAGATGCAGACTACAAGCCGCTCAATATGAAGACAGACGCTATGCGGATTTAGTCGGCGATTTCCAATTTAATTTTGGCGGCCAAAATGCTGTTCCCGAAAGTATCCAATGTTTTCGGCGCTGGCCAGCAGGGCTTTGGCGCCCTCTGGGGACCAAAATGGGGCGCTGCTTTAAAACACTGGTGCACAGCTGCAGTTGTCAGCTGTTGTTATCGGCAGTAGTTGATATTAGAAAGATCAGCAACAAAAGCAGATCGACAAGGCAAAGGAGAAGGAGAAAGTTTCAGGAGTTCCAGCCCTTGGCGAGAGAAGCGCGGGAAAAAATGGTCACCTATTATGTGTGGCAATACAAATGCCTCAACTAGCATTGCGAACTTGTTGTACCTTGACCTTACAACCAAGCTTACTCGCGCCTTGCTTATCTGTGGTTGACCACCCACTCCATTTATGTGCACATGAGTCTCGTTAATTTTTAACTTCTCTACCAGTCTCTCTGAAACGAGATTTACTTGTGAGCCGCTATTCAGGAGTGCTCAAAATTCTCCTCTTCTTTCATTGGTCCTTTTTACCACTACCTTGGCCGTTGCCAACAAAGTGTATTTTCTGCCAATTCCATATGCAGAAGCTGCAGAAGCAGAGGTAGCAACTTGGTTGCCTGTTTCTAAATGCAACATTGTGTTATGTTTTTTATCGCATATAAAGCATCCACTCCTCCATGTTCTTTTATGTTCTTCTGTACTTGCTTATTTGTACTATTACTTGACCCGACGGGGGTTTATTTATTTTGTCAAAGACAGGGAACGCTCCGACTCGTTCCTAAAATTGGTCAAGTCTAGCACAAGTAAGAATAAGAAAGAAAGAGAAATAGAAGTCGCTTTTTCTTTGGTGTTTAACAATAGTTGATTTTTATATTCTACAACCCTATTCTTTTACAATGAAAGAAACGCTACAACAGTGAAAACAGTTTTATTTCAGTTTCTTTTATTTGTTATACTACTTGGGTTACTGACCGAGTGCACCAGGTCGGAGATTGTTGACGTCATTTTTTTTTTAAGGGAGTTCAACAGAGTTGAACAAACTTTATTTTATATAAAAATAATTTTATGATTTGGTCGCCTTGTTGACACAAATCGTTGATAAATGGTTTTGGACAAAGTGATCGCCAAGTTTATCAATTTCTATTCAATGGGTATGCACTGCTACCCTGTTGCGGAAAACCAACTCCTAGTTTTCCAATGAATTGTTTTTAGTCACCAAGTTGGCTACGCAATGATTGCCAAGTTAATCAATTGCGATGTTTTTTAAGTCGGGACCCCAGATTGATGTGGACTGTTTATTAATTCGTGCCCTTGCTTAGGATTGTTCTGTGTCCAAAGCGTGCAAAGAAAGTAGTCGCCTAGTTGACCAGTTTCCTTGTTGTTAAGAGTTTGGTCGCCTGAGTTGACCAAATATTGTCCTTGATGACGGTTTCACCAAGTTTGTTACTATTTTAACTTCGAGCCGCCTATATCGGGGTCACCAAAATATTTAATGAAAGACGTTAGTATTTCTTAAATTAATTAAATGTTTATTTATTTATATATATAAATAGGCACTAGCACATAAACCAGTGGCTCAAGGTTGTCGCAAACAACACATAAATTGGGTTGACTTCGGAGTGAGATTACAAAGATAGAGATGGGGGCCAAAGACACAGCGATGCACACCCGATGTAACTACAATTGGTATCTGATCTTACTAAGAATAATGCATTTTTTTATAGTAAATTAAAAATAGAGAGCTCACCAGTGCATAGTTCGACATAGCGTTAGGTCAGCAAAATACGTCTTTATTGATAATCGCTAACCATAACAGCTCAATTAACTAGGTGTTTATTGTTACTGCTGACCATATCAGATGTAATTATGACTGATGAGCCATCACTATCTATAATTGGGTTACACACTTGTTTTGACATACATTTCCATTTGTTTTATATTAAATATAATTGTCTTAGTGTTATATTATTTTATATAATCTAAACACCAACAAAAACGAACAAGAAGAAAAGTGGAACGGAAACAGTGTGTTAAATATATTGTTGGTAGAGAAAGAAGTTCCGGGGATACTTAAAATATATTACAATACCAACAATTTTGAGTTTAATTAAGCGAAGTGCCAGACACCGAGAATCAACACGAGAGGGGGTTTCGTAAATGCCGCAATTATATTCAAGTACTTATGCTGGCGCAGTCAGTCTAGTCTGTCTTCCTTGCCAGTCGGTCTGGATTTGTTATTATCTACTTTATCGCTGTGTACATATATAGCCTCGACTGTAATATATATCAACAACCTGCTTTACTTGACTATCGCTGAGTTTTGTTAACTTAATATATAATATTCGATTAGCTTCCTACCTCAAAGCCAATCTCTCATTGAAATCCTGTTTTATCTGAAATCGATGGTCAAGTTAATGAAATCGTGGAGTCTATTTTACTTTCCATGTTTTATTTAAGAATGTATTTTAATGCCATCTAAGAATCAACTATAATAAACTTTAAAGCTCTTCTTACCTTCCGTATGACAATCATGACTTCCAATTTACAACCACTTAATGTCGGTTAGAGTGCTCCCAACCAATGCAAGTTTATTTATATTTATTTCACTTAAAGAATATGTGTGTATATATTTAATGATGTGCAAAAATGTTGCATCCTTTTTGGTTGGCGCGCGAACGTTTACACTTTTGCACATGGATCCATTTTCTTTGTGGCGGAAGCGGAGGGGGAATATATAGTCAAAATGGTAATAGAAGGGGAACAGAGTAAACCTGCGTCTGCATTGCTGTTGGAATATCATTTATTGCAAATACTGTTGCATACAATTTGGCGCAATGGAGCACCAAAGCAGGAGAAGGCAAAATACAATAAAACAGAAAAGATAGGAGGAGCAGACACCTCCGTGAGAGGGACAGGGGCAGGGAGTCAGAGTGTGGCTACAGTATGAGGAAAGGAGTGGTCCAGGAGGGACAGTTGGTTAATTATGCCGAGTTCCCCCAACTAGGTGCCTGGATTTTAATTTTTAACTATGTAAGAAAATTAGTTCTTGTTTGCACATATAACTAATAAACAATTTGTAAAACGCAGCAAATTCACACAATTTTGTTTTGTAAGTGTGAAAACGGCAGTTTTTGCACCTCATCTGAGACCATTTTACATCAAAAAATAAAACTTCACTGTTCTCTCTCATACACATAAAACATGCGGCGTAATGTTAAAATTGTTTACCAAATGTTCCAAAAATACCCATTATTGCAATTGCAGATGCATCACAGAGAGTCGGAGAATGAATTTTCCGCCTTTCCACATGCCCTTTAACACGAGGGAGGGCACGAGGGAGCTATATCTCAAGTGCCGGATGTATTATAGCTATCGATAGTTGATTTTTTATGAATGAGCATTGAGAATAAGCCTAACAGGAACTACCAAGTGCGAGTGCAGTGTGTAAAGAAAAGTAGTGGGAGCTCAGTGTGGCAATGGAAATGGGAATGCGAATGTGAGGAAGTGAGTTGACGTGGCAGTAGCTGAATTGAGTGTGTGCATCGGTGTGCATTCATTCAAACTGTTTATTGCTGCTTATTTTGATTTTCTTTTCGCTTGTGCCCCGTGCTCTTGCATTACAAGTGCAGAAGAACTCGATCGAGATTGTAGATACTTTTAGCGGCCGTTGACGATACTATGCGGAGTACGTTCAAGTGGCCCCTACGACACCAGGACAAATCCTGTTACGCGAATTAAGATTGAGTCTGTTCTGGTTGAGTGTTAAATCAAGACTGCTTTATTGAATCAAATCATATTCTGGTTTGGCTTACATCTAAGTGTTTATAATGTTTTCTTCTGGTCACTTTTCTTGTGACACTCTATGTTTAGGGAAACTGTCACTTATCTTGTGACACTCTATGTTTAGGGAAACTGTCACTTATCTTGTGACACTCTATGTTTAATGGAATGGTATTGTTTATGTTTACATTAATGTGGAGTGTAGACCTCTTGGGTCGGCTGTTATAGGAAGTGTTGCTAATGGCATAACTCCTCCCCTCTGAGAGTATGAATTCTCCTGAATTCTGTTTACATTAATGTTTATATTTTCTTTTTACAGTATATATGTATATAAATGGATAAACATATAATAATAATAATAATAAAAAGTGTTAAAAATATGCCATTTGTCATTTTCTTTTCGTATTTAAGTTCTGTGATTTCTTTTAAATTGTCAAAATTATCTATTGTTACATGATCAAAGTTAATTGTGTTTTTATAGGTTTGATTCAATAGTTCTGTTGGATAAAAAAATTTTTCGTGAAATTCTGTTTTTTCGTTAAAAAATATTTCATTTAGAATTTGAATTTTACAGTTACCGAATTGAATTAAGTTACTTCCCTTAAGTATAATATTTCTTTTATCACAATTTTGATATATTTTTGTATTCTTGGCATTTTTGATTATAATTGTATCATCGTCAATTTCTTCGATACTCGTTATATTTTTTGAATATAAATTTGCAATTATTATTAATGGTACAACTTTTACTTAATTTTAATTCTTTTAAAATTTTGTTGGGTTCATATGTAAATGTTTTATTATTTCTTTCTACAATTAACTGATTTTCTTGGTCTATTTGTATATAATCTATATTTGGTATAGGAATAATTAACTTGACATCTATGGTTATAAATGATTTTGGGATTTTAATTGCGATTATGATGCAATTATTCTTATATTTTAAAATGCCCATACGGATTAGCTTTAATTTATAAAAATCAATGTCAAATTTATTTATTTCCTCTTCTGATTAAATTTCTGGTACGATTATATTATTTTTTGCTGATGCTATGTTTTCCTGAATATAATTTATTTTGAATTCTATATTTTTGGTCATTATGAAGTATTTTCATTTCTATTTCTTGATTTTGATTGTCCATGCTTGTAAGTATGTCCTTGATTATTTTTCTGTCTTGTTTAATTGTTTCTGCTAAGTTGTGTATTGTTTTATTAAAATGTGTATTTATAACAATTTGTTGGTTCATGTCTTGTATAATATTATGGTTGTTTTGGTCAATATTGTTAAGGTGATCTAAAATATCTGTTCTATCTTCATCATCCATAATTCCAAAAAGCCATTTGTATGTTGTTCCTACAATATTTAACATTCCTCTTTTTATTCTGTTGTTTGGGGTTATGGATTTTATTTTAGCTCTAATTAGATTTATTTCGGCTAATAGCTCTTTTTTTCCTGTGATGTTAAAATTTTTAATGTTTGTCTCCATTTGATTTATTATATTACTTAAAGGGTCGATATTAATAATGTGTAGTATAATTACTGTTTCATTAACTATTTCCGTGGAATAAGTTTGTATAGGTGCATATCCTGCATTTGATTGAATTGGTTCAATTTGTAATCTGCCTTGAACACACATTATAACGTAAAAAATTATGAAAATCTGAGGATAAGAGAAAAAAAATTTTTTGTTTCAAGAAAAAATCTTTCACTCGTTGCAGAGGACGGACGTGTTTTTTTTGCGCTTATCAATTTTTATTTTTTACTCGCGATTAATTACTTTTACAAATTTAAATTAAATTAAATTCATTATCGGTTTAATTAATAAAAATTTCAACATCCGAATTTTATTTTCATTTCGCGAATTCTTGCTGTCGCTTTTGTTTAAATTTAAATAAAATCAAAACTTACAACAATACTTGCATTAGCGGTGTTGTTGTTTTGCTTATTTCTTTTGCCTTTTGTCTTTACCGTTTTAACTAACTCTCGCGCTCTTGCGTACAAATTGTTGTTGCATGTGTTCAATTTGACGCGCTCTCCCGCTCTTTCCTATTCTTGATTGATTTGCGCTCTCGTCTTTTGCCTACCCGCGACTCTGTGATACGTGTTTTTGTTTTTGTGCTTTCATCTCTTTTTATTCTTTAGTTGTGAAGGCTTACTCTGCACATTAACCCTTGTGTCAGAACTGGTCAGTATATTCTTTACACAGAATTTTTACCTTTAGAATTTTTATTTTTTGTATTTCCTTTTTTAATTAAATTAAACTTTTTGATAAAATGGTTGTCTGCTCAAAAAATAATTGCATAGTTGCCACTAATGCGGTTGACTCCCATGATTATATTCTGTGTTGGTTGTGTGACAATGCGGTTCACGTTAAGTGTGCAGGTTACACAGGCAGAATCAAGGAGTCTATTGCTAAAGGTGGTGGCTTAAAATATGGATGTGATGCTTGCCGAGAGGTCGAGAATGAGATGCGCTCTTTCATGAGGCGGACTAGAGATAGTTTTGACACTTTAAGGGCAGGTTTTAATAAACTCCAAGCGGAGTTTACTGCGGTGGAGACTCAGTTCAGAAGTTTATCGCTTATGAATGAGTCTCCGAAACGTAAAAGGACCAGTCCTTGGGGTGTTTCTGCATCTGTAGACCCGCCAGCGTCTCTTATCGTCCCCGACCGGTCTCATGCACCGTCCACTCCTAATGTACAGCAATTGATTTCGTTTAAGAGCCCGGTTGTGAATGCTATTAGTAAGGAATTACCGGTATCACCTGGGAATGATCTCTTAAAAACGATGCCTATTGTAGTGTCCGATGTGTCCGGGCAATTACCCATTCCAATGGAAATTGCCGATAGTTCTAAAAGTATCGAGGGCCCCGTAAACAAGTCGACTGCTGCAGTGGGTAACTTGTCCAACGTTACTGCTGCGGCTGACGCTTCGGGACCGCGGCCTCTCGTTGGCATACCACCAAAGAAACATATATTTGTTTCTAGGCTAGACCCTGTTGTCACATCTGATGATGTAATAGCCTATATTCGGAAGAAAGTTAACGTCTCGAATATTGCGGTGGAGAAGTTTAAATTTTCTTATTCTCGGGACATTTCGTCTTTTAAAATTAGTGTTTCTGCCAATATCTTCGACACTATATGTCGAGAAGATTTTTGGCCAAAGCATATAATAGTTAAGGAATATACTGTGAAAAAGAAAAATCGGAAACCGATTCGCTTGCCAACAACAACAACTAATACTAATCCTGTCACATCAGCATCTGCTGGTGTGTCAAAAAACTAGCTTCGTCCCTTAACCTGGGTTACCAGAATGTTAGAGGGCTGAGATCTAAACTTTCTAATCTCTTTGTAGATAGTCTTTCTTTTGAACATAACATTCTAGCTTTTACAGAGACGTGGCTAAAACCTGATATTGCTGATGCATCGGTTTTTTCCACAAACTTTTCTATATTCAGACGTGACCGGATTTCTCGTATAGGTGGTGGCGTTCTGATAGCTGTTGATGCTGCTTTATCATCTGAAATGATTCAATTTTCTAGTACCCAGGAGATTGAGTTTGTCGGTGTTAAAGTAAATTTTAAATCTTTTAATGCTTTCATTACTTGTTCCTATATTCCACCATTGTCAGACATGGCGGTATATTTAAATCATTTAGAGGCAATTCAGTTTGTCTCCTCTTTAGTTTCCAGTCAAGACTTGCTCATAGTTGTAGGTGATTTTAATTTACCCGCTTTAGCATGGTCACTAACAGATGAATCTACCACGTTGCTGCCCTCTTTGTCACATGACTTTATTGATGGCCTTCTAGGCTTATCTTTATCCCAAGTCAATCCCGTCTTAAATTCTAATAGAAAATCGTTAGATCTTATTTTTGTATTGGATTCTTCTTATTGTGAGGTTTCTAGGATCGAACCTTTTGTTCTTCCAGAAGACAAATTTCATCCTACATTAAATTTAAAAATTGATTTGCCCTTGCTTTCACCATTACTTGGTTCAAATGAGTTACCTCTAACTAGGTGCTTTCGTAAGACTGACTTTGCCAGCCTTAATGAAAACATTGCTACTACTGATTGGTCTTATCTGTACAATTGTAGAGATATGAACTCAGCTGTTCGTTTTTTCTATGATACTCTGAATTCACTCTTTGATATTTGTGTGCCTCTTGGTAGGCTGGAGCGGCTTAACAAACCTCCCTGGTTCTCTCGTGAGTTATCCAATTTGAAAAATGTGAAGACACGATATTATAAGAAGTTTCAAAAACACGTCGTTCATCAGATTATGCTCTGTATACAGTCGCTCGTTCAAAATTCATGATGCTTAATACACAATGCTATAAGAATTATCTTCAGCGGTGTAAGCTTCAGTTTTCTTCCGACCCTAAACAATTTTATAACTTTGTTAATTCTAAACGTAAGACCTCTGTGCACCCATCTTTTTTGTCTTTTCAAAATAAAAAGCAAGCACTGATCAGGCAATTGCCGATATGTTTGCGAGTTTTTTCAAAACAACTTATTCCTCAACGGAATATCGAGCAAGTCCGTATCCTTATCATTTAAAAAAGGCTAATTGCATTTTCAATCCAGTCATTGATGAAAGTTCTATTCTTAGCGAACTTAAATTAGTTAAACCTGTTTATTCTCCGGGGCCAGATGGTCTTCCTGGATGCGTACTCAGGTTCTGTGCAAACGCATTATGTAAACCCATTTTAAAATTGTTTCTATTGTCTGTCGAATCTTCCTCTTTTCCATCTATTTGGAAGGAGTCGTATATCATTCCTCTGCATAAAAATGGCAAAAAGTCCGAAGCCTCTAACTATAGGGGTATCTCAAAATTGTCCGCTATTCCGAAAGCTTTTGAGAAAATTATAACTTCTCAATTGCAACATTTTTGCAGTTCTATTATTTCACCATCCCAACATGGGTTTGTGAAACGTAGATCTACAACCACTAACCTTTTAGAATTTACATCAGTAATTATCAAGGGGTTTAAAAATGGTAAACAAACTGATGTAATATATACTGACTTTAGCAAAGCCTTTGATTCCGTTAATCATACCCTATTACTTTCTAAGCTGAGCGACATTGGGTTTCCACCCCTTTTCCTTTCTTGGGTTCGTGAATATTTAACAAATAGAAAACAGAAGGTACTTTTTAAGTCTTCTTTTTTCCGCTTCCATTCCTGTGACTTCTGGTGTACCTCAAGGTAGTCATCTTGGCCCTCTGCTCTTCACACTATTCATTAACGATCTTCCATCAGTCATTGTTCATTCGCGTGTGCTTATGTATGCTGACGATGTCAAGCTTTGTCTTACTCATAAAGATACAGATTCATTTAGTCGGCTACAAGCTGATCTTAAAAACTTTCAATCCTGGTGCCAGTTTAATCTACTAAATCTTAACACTACCAAATGTAAGGTAATGACTTTTTTCCGTAACTCTCCTCAACTGGTCACTTATTTTCTAAACAATAGCCCTCTGGAACGTCTAAATAATATGAATGATTTGGGCGTACTTATGGACCATAAGTTAAATTTTAACACCCATATTTCCACCACGGTCGCAAAGGCCATGAGTGTCCTGGGTTTCATTAAAAGATGGTCAAAAGAATTTGATGACCCCTATACAACTAAAGTTCTTTTCACTTCGCTTGTCCGTCCTATTTTAGAGTATGGATCTTGCATTTGGTCACCTCAATATGAGTCGCACCAGATTAGACTTGAATCCGTTCAAAAGCAGTTCTTGTTATTTGCTCTTCGTGGCTTAAGCTGGGATCGCAATGTCAATTTGCCTTCGTATTCTAGTAGACTTCTCTTGATTAACCTTCCATCCCTAACTAACCGTAGAATTATGCTTGGTGTCATTTTTATGCACAAGCTCCTAATTGGTGATATCGACTCGCCTGAGTTATTAGCTCAGGTGAATCTGTCGGTACCATGTAGACGGAGTAGACATCCTTTGATACCTTTATCCCTTAGTCGTTGTTCTTCTAACTATGCTATGCATGAACCTTTTTAGGGTCCTCTGCTCTGATTACAACCTTCTATTCCCTGTAATCGGCTCAGAGTTTTCTATTAATATGCTTAAAACATCTATCCTATCCCATTTAGTTAATAGATAGCTGTAGTATTATTTGTTTGTCTGTTTTTTCTATTGTGTACTTGTCCACGCGATTCGTGCCGTGCGTTATACGGCTGCACCCCTCGGTCGGTCGGGTGGGAGGTGGTGCTTGGGCTCGCGCGTAACAGGCTATGTCCTGGTGTCGTAGGGGCCACTTGAACGTACTGCGCATAGTATCGTCAACGTCCGCTAAAAGGATGTCAATCTGTATTTTGTTGGAAATTAATTTTTTCCTGCTTTGACGGTCTTTTTATATTACATGGATGAATATTATTTAATGTTGTAATTCTAAAATAAGGTTCATCCTTATGCCTAACTCGTTTATAGTTTTTAATTGGTCCTTCCTGTCTTTCCTCCTCATAATCTTCTCTTGTATTATTTTGTTTGCTTAAAATTTTTTCTTTGTGCTTGATAATAGTGTTTTTTAGTTTTTCCTCATCTTCTATGTTTTTTGCATAATTTGGTGTACATTTTATTGTAGAGTGATAACGGTTATTATAAGCTGTTATTGCTAATTGCATTTTGGATGAAATTGATAAATCATCATCTATTCCTGCTATTATTTCAATGAGAGTAGAATGTAGTCTTTCTATGTCTGCATTTCCTGTATGTGAATTTGGCTTTGTATAATGGATTTCTATTTGTTCTTGGTTTAAGTATTGTTTTATCTGTTCTGATCGAAATTCATTATCCATTATTATTTTATGTGGCTTATTGAATTTGGCAAAGTGTTCAATCATAATTTCCATTTTAGTTTTCCAGTTTCTATCTGTTATATTATAAGCGACTGCGAATTTTGTGAGCTTGTCTATGATTGTAACAAACGATTTGTGTTTTATATGAAATATGTCTAAATGTATAATTTGATTTTTAACATCCGGTGTTTCTGTGAATTGAAACTTAGGTTTGATTGGTTTTCTGTCATATTTAATTTCCTTACATTTTTTACAATTTGAAATTATCAACTGAATATGGTCTCTTAGCTTTGGAAAATATATTTTGTTCTTTAACGAATTAAAAGCTTCATTTATTCCGTAATGAATCTTTGGTGTGGTAAATAGCTATTTGTTTGTGTAACTCTTCCTCGCTTGAAATTTCCTGAGCTCTCTTAGTACATTTAAAAAATTTTATATTATTACAGTGTGAAAAAATGTTCATTAAGATACATTGTATCTTATAATATTCTGAGTCTGGAACTTCTGAAAAAAATTCCTACTGTTCCTTTATTTATATTATTTTGCATTTTGATTTCGATTTCAATTTCTGTTTCTGCTGGGCTTACTTCTATTATTTTTCTACCATGCTGAATATTAATATTGTCCGTTGTTGTATAAGTTACTATTATCTGAGTTTTATATTTGTTTACAATATCGTCTTTTATATAGAAATTTGTAAATCCTCCTTCCTCTGCTGAATGCTGTGTATCTGATAGTTCAAAGTTTGACTCATTTGTTTTATCCTTGTTTATTAGTTCATCTGTTTCCTGTCTACTTAAAAAATCTGCCACTTTATTGTCTTTTCCTTTCAAATATATTATGTCATAATCGAATTCTTGTAATTTTAAAATCCATCTTTGGTGTCTTGCTGTCATTTCTTTCCCTTTGTATTTTGAGTTTAGATATTTTATCGGAGCATGATCTGGTATAATTTGGAATTTATTACCTATCAAATAGTGTCTAAAATAGTTTACTGCATGTATAATGGATAAAAATTCTTTATCAATTGTACTGTAATTTTTTTCGTGTTTATTTAAAGTTCTTGAAACGAATGCAACTGGTTGCTCTTGTTGAGACAATACTGCACCTATTGCGAAGTCACTGGCATCTGTTGTAATGGTAAATGGTTTATCAAACTCTGGATATTTTAAGATTGGATGTGAGCTTATAAGTGTTTTAAGGTTTTCAAAGGCATCTATAAACTGTGGGTCATTTGTATTAATTTGTGTGCCTTTTTGTAAATATCTGATCATTGGGTAAGCTATTTTGGAATAGTCCTTAATAAATTTTCTGTAAAATCCTGTCATACCAAGAAATCCTTTCAATTGCTTTTCTGTTATAGGTAGCTGCATTGCTTTTATTGCTTCTATTTTATGTGGATTGGGTTTAGTCCCTTCCTTTGTGAGAATGTGTCCTAAATATTCAGTATATTGTTTCATGAAGGAACATTTGTCTGGTTGAATTTTTAAGTTATGATTTCTAAGTATTTTGAAAATGTTTTCTAAAGCAATCTTATGTTCCTCAAGTGTTGTTGAAAATATCAAAATATCGTCCATGTATACAACACAACTTTTGTTTATATAATCCCTCAGTATTTCATTCATTAAACGTTGAAATGTAGCTGGGGCATTTTTTAACCCAAAAGGCATTCTAATGCTGAAATGAATGCTGTTTTCTCTATATCTTCTTCTGCCATTAAAATTTGGTGATAGCCTTTTGCTAAATCTAATGTAGTAAAATATTGGGCTTTACCGAGTTTGTCTAATACAGCGTCCATGATAGGTATTGGGTACTTATCTGGAACGGTTACTTGGTTTAAACGCCTATAGTCTACACAAATACGATACTTTTGAATTCCAGAGCTATCTCTTTTTTTAGGTATGACACATATTGGAGAACTATATTTGCTTTTGCTTTTTCTTATAATTCCATTGTTTTCCATGTAAATTATTTGTTTCTTTATTTCTTCTTCATATTTTGGGGAGACCCGATAGAGTTTTGAATTAATAGGTTGGTCTGTAGTAGTTTTTATGCTATGAACTATAGTGTTAGTATTGGTTGAGTGATCCCCTTCTTTGAAACATAACTTTTCGTACTTTTTTGAAAGATTTCTTATTATTTGTTCTTCCTCAGTATTGAGTTCATTTAACTTAAGATCATCAATTTCACTTACTTCCATTACGCAAACATCTTCTGATTGTTTGGAAAGGAATGGAATTTCGACCCCATTGTTAAGTTTAATAATTTTGTTTTGAAAATCAATATTTGCAAAATTCCTTTGAATGAAGTCCATGCCCAATAGAAAATCATATGATTTTTCCAGGGGCGTAGCCACCCATTTTGTTCTTGCATAATTTATATATTTAAACTCCCTTGGCACTTTTGTTTTCACTAAGTAACTGTCTCTTTCTATTTTTCCCTTTATCGTATGTATGGTTTTTGAATATTTTTCAATTATTTTGTATTTGGAATTATGTACATTAGTTGTGTTTAAAATGCTTATGGTTGATCCTGTATCTACAAAAATAATATAAGTATCTTCCTCTATTGTTCCTTTTATAAAAATGTTTTTTTCATCCAAGGCTAGTTGGTAAAAAACTCTTGATTATCTGTGCTGTTTACTACTTCCTCATTTATATTATCTACACTCATTGCTTCTGCTGGTGGTTGCTGATAATTTTTGTGGTTGCTGATAATTTTGATTTTGTCTTACGTTCTGACTCTGTTGTCTATTCGGATTTTGATACTGTCTAATATTTTGACTCTGTTGTCTATTGGGATTTTGAGACTGTTTTACATTTTGACTCTGTTCAGTATTTTGGTTTGTATTTTTATTAGTTGTCTGTTTGTTATATGTACTATGGTCATTGCCATTTTTGGTTAATAATAGTTTTTTATTTAAATTTCCATAATTCAGACCAATATAATTTGCAAGTTCAATTCTTATATCTGTTAATGTTGTTTTATTCATACATTGTAAGGCAATGGCCATTGGACCACAAGATAATTCTTTTACTCTTTGAATTAAGAGACCACTTAATATGTCAACTAATCTGCTATTGTTTTCAAAGACCGAAAAATCAGTAATTTCCTCAACAATTGCTCTTACTTTAAAATCAAGGTCTCGAACGGTAGTTACCCTTAAGTTATTAATTTTTTCTGGTTAGACCCATTTGATCCGTTCTTGGGCGATAATGATGTCGAAGACGAGTTTTGCAATCAGCCCAAGATGTAGGGGGTTAATATTAAGCATAGTTCTAGCCTGACCTTGAATTTTGGTGTTGAATATAACAGTGAAGACCTGGTCGTTATCATCATACTCCTCCATGATTTGGTTGACTGCCGAAATGAAACCATGTAACGTTCCCTCCTGTCCAGTGAACACCGGCAAGTACCTTGTTTCCTTCTCGATGCTGTTTCTCTCCCTTGTTGTTGGATTAGAATGCATCTCTTGATCTCGAGTACCGACTGCGCCAATTAAGATTGAGTCTGTTCTGGTTGAGTGTTAAATCAAGACTGCTTTATTGAATCAAATCATATTCTGGTTTGGCTTACATCTAAGTGTTTATAATGTTTTCTTCTGGTCACTTTTCTTGTGACACTCTATGTTTAGGGAAACTGTCACTTATCTTGTGACACTCTATGTTTAATGGAATGGTATTGTTTATGTTTACATTAATGTGGAGTGTAGACCTCTTGGGTCGGCTGTTATAGAAAGTGTTGCTAATGGCATAACTCGCGCGAGCCCAAGCAGATAACTGTCAAGATGAGCTAATAGCTCAGGCGAGTCGATATCACAAATTAGGAACTTGTGCATAAAATAACACCAAGCATAATTCTACGGTTAGTTAGGGACGGAAGGTTAATCAAGAGAAGTCTACTAGAATACGAAGGCAAATTGACGTTGCGATCCCGGATTCAAGTCTAATCTGGTGCGACTCATATTAAGGTGACCAAATGCAAGATCCATATTCTAAAATAGGACGGACAAGCGAAGTAAAAAGAACTTTAGTTGTATAGGGGTCGTCAAATTCTTTTGACCATCTTTTAATGAAACCCAGAACACTCATGGCCATTGCGACCGTGGTGGAAATATGGGTGTTAAAATTTAACTTATGGTCCATAAGTACGCCCAAATCATTCATATTATTTAGAAGTTCTAAAGGGCTATCGTTACTAGAGTTACGAAAAAAAGTCATTACCTTACATTTGGTAGTGTTAAGATTTAATAGATTAAACTGGCACCAGTATTGAAAGTTTTAAAGAACAACTTGTAGCCGACTAAATGAATCTGTATCATTATAAGTAAGACAAAGCTTGACATCGTCAGCATACATAAGCACGCGCGGATGAACAATGACTGATGGAAGATCGTAAATGAATAATGTGAAAAGCAGAGGGCCAAGATGACTACCTTGAGGTACACCAGAAGTCATAGGAATGGAATTGGAAAAGGAAGACTTAAAAAGTACCTTCTGTTTTCTATTTGTTAAATATTCTTGAACCCAAGAAAGGAAAATAGGTGGAAATCCAATGTCGTTCAGTTTAGAAAGTAATAAAGTATGATTAACATAATCAAAGGCTTTGCTGAAATCCGTGTATATGATATCGAGTCTTCACGTTTTTCAAATTGGATAACTCTCGAGAGAACCAGGGAGGTTTGTTAAGCCGCTCCAGCCTACCAAGAGGCACACAAATATCAAAGAGTGAATTCAGAGTATCATAAAAAAAACGAACAGCTGAGTTCATATCTCTACAATTGTACAGATAAGACCAATCGGTAGTAGTAATGTTTTCATTAAGGCTGGCAAAGTCAGTCTTACGAAAGCACCTAGTTAGACGTAACTCATTTGAACCAAGTAATGGTGAAAGCAAGGGCAGATCAATTTTTAAATTTAATGTAGGATAAAATTTGTCTTCGGGAAGAACAAATGGTTCAATCCTAGAAACATCACAATAAGAAGAATCCAATACAAAATTAAGATCTAACGATTTTCCATTAGAATTCAAGACAGGATTGACTTGGGATAAAGATAAGCCTAAATGGCCATCAATAAAGTCATGTAACATAGAGGGCAGCAACATGATAGATTCATCTGTTGGTGACCATGCTAAAGCTGGTATATTAAAATCACCTACAACTATGAGCATGTCTTGAGTGGAAACTAAAGAGGAGACAAACTGAATTGCCTCTAAATGATTAAAGTCTACCACCATGTCTGACAATGGTGGAATATAGGAGCAATTAATAAAAGTATTTAAAGATTTAAAATTTATTTTAACACCGACAAATTCAATCTCCTGGGTACTATGCGAGAAATCCGGTCACATTTGAATATAGAAAAGTTTGTGGAAAAAACCGATGCATCAGAAATATCAGGATTTAGCCACGTCTCTGTAAAAGCTAGAATGTTATGTTCAAAAGTAAGACTATCTACATAGAGATTAGAAAGTTTAGATTTCAGTCCTCTAACGTTCTGATAACCCAGGTTAAGGGACGAAGCTAGTTTTTTGACACACCAGCAGATGCTGATGTGGCAGGAATAGTATTATTTGTTGGCAAGCGAATCGGTTTCCGATTTTTCTTTTTACAGTATATTCCTTAACTATTATATGTTTCGGCCAAAAGTCTTCTCGACATATAGTGTCGAAGATATTGGCAGAAACACTAATTTTAAAGGACGAAATGTCCCAAGAATAAGAAAATTTAAACTTCTCCACCGCAATATTCGAGACGTTAACTTTCATCCAAACATAGGCTATTACATCATCAGATGTGACAACAGGGTCTAGCCTAGAATCAAATATATGTTTCTTTGGTGGTATACCAACGAGAGGCCGCCGTCCCGAATCGTCAGCCGCAGCAGTAACGTTGGACAAGTCACCCACTGCAGCAGTCAACTTGTTTACGGGGCCCTCGATACTTTTAGAACTATCGGCAATATCCATAGGAATGGGTAATTGCCCGGACACATCGACACTACAATAGGTATCGTTTTTAAGAGATCATTCCCAGGTGATACCGGTAATTCCTTGAGTGGACGGTGCATGAGACCGGTCGGGGACGATATGAGCCGCTGGCGGATCTACAGATACAGAAACACCCCAGGGACTGGTCTTTTTACGTTTCGGAGACTCATTCATAAGCGATAAACTTCTGAACCGACTCTCCACCGCAGTAAAGTCCGCTTGAAGTTTATTAAAACCTTCCCTTAAAGTGTCAAAAGTATCTCTAGTCCGCCTCATGAAAGAGCGCATCTCATTCTCGACCTCACGGCAAGCATCACACCCATATTTTAAGCCACCACCTTTAGCAATAGACTCCTTGATTCTGCCTGAGTAACCTGCACACTTAACGTGAACCGCATTGTCACACAACCGAACAAGAATATAATCATGGGAGTCAACAGCATTAGTGGCAACTATGCAATTATTTTTTGAGCAGACAACCATTTTATCAAAAAGTTAATTCATTTTAAAGAGGAATAAAAAAAAATAAAAATTGCGAAGGTAAAAAATTCTGTGTATAAGAATATACTGACCAGTTCTGACACAAGGGCTAATGTGCAGAGTAAGCCTTCACAACTAAAGAATAAAAAGAGATGAAAGCACAAAAACAACAAAAAAGTATCACAGAGTCGCGGGTAGGCAAAAGACGAGAGCGCAAATCAATCAAGAATAGGAAAGAGCGGGAGAGCGCGTCAAATTGAACTCATGCAACAACAATTTGTACGCAAGAGCGCGAGAGCTAGTTACAACGGTAAAGACAAAAGGAAAAAGAAATAAGCAAAACAACAACACCGCTAATGCAAGTATTGTTGTAAGTTTTGAAATATGTATATTTAAAGTTTAAACAAAAGCGACTGCAAGAATTCGCGAAATGAAAATGAAATTCGGATGCAGAAATTATTATTAGGCCGATAATGAGATGAAAAGTTATAGAAATGTACATGTATAAACATGTCCGTCCTCTGCAACGAGTGAAAGTATTTGTTAAATAATGATTCGATTAGTTCCGGATATCAATATATTAAATGCTTTCAAAGTAGCATTTAAAGTGTCTAAAAATCCAAGAGAGGTCCATAAATAAAACAGTTTCTGGACATAAAAAGTGTTCTTCATCTATAATTTTCAAACACAATCAAATCCTTCAAAACCTTCAACCCCTTTAAGCCATTGTATTACTAGTTTTCAAATTATACTTGGAATCTCATGTTAAGTACATAAACCCACATCAACTAAAGAGAAAAGCTTGAGAATGGACTGAGACTTAGACTTGAATCATAGGAAGCATAAAAGAAGTAGTTAAAAGTTTAAAAACTTGTGCAACAAAAGTTATTGATTGATTTACATCAGAACCTATGATAATATTCCAATGCGATCAATAAGCAAAATTTCAATTAACTAGTCATTTAAATTGTATAAATATTCTAAAAACATTAAAAGAATTACTAAATACTCCAAAAAGCATCAATTTAGATAGAGAAATTAATAAAAAAAAAACTTTTTACCCTATCCCAATAAGTTTTTTGTTTCAATTTCTTCATATCTATTATCAAAATTGACATTTCATTCAACAATTGAACTGAATGACCAAAAATGCACTCGAATCAACTTTAATTTCCATATTGAAATACTCCATCGAAAAGGCAATTGAATAATCGATGGGGACGAATTGAACTAAACCTGAAAACACGATAAACACCAAAAGTGTAATCATTTATAAGCCATTAACGGGTATTTAGGCACAATTGCTCCAAATTCTTTGGCATTTAACAGTAATATCGTCAACAACTTTGTATATATGCATTATATGCACACACAACACTTAAATTATGTGCCTTCCAATTTTTTTTTAAACTCTATCCTTACCTATTAGCCATCAATGTGGAAGAACGTTTTATCTAAAAAGGCTTATGCTTGCGACAGAAAGGCCTGCAATCATAGGAAATAACGAAGATATTGATCAAAGTCACTGTTTTCCACCGATCGTTCCTATGGGAGCTATATGATATAGTCACCCGATCTTTATCAAATTCGGCACAGTCATTAACATATATATTAAATTAAGAAATGTTTAATTTAAAAGCAATCGCGTTAAAAGTAATGAAGTTATTTACAAAAGTCACTGTTTTCGAACAATCGTTCCTATGGGAGCTATATGATATAACCACCCGATCTTGATCAAATTCGGCATAGTCGCTTATAGGCGTAGTAAACTCTCTACTATTAAGTTTCACGACAATAGCTCAGAAAATAACGAAGTTATTGAGAAAGTCACTGTTCGTGACTTGGCCGTTTTATAATTTTGATTTTGTCTTACGTTCTGACTCTGTTGTCTATTCGGATTTTGATACTGTCTAATATTTTGACTCTGTTGTCTATTGGGATTTTGAGACTGTTTTACATTTTGACTCTGTTCAGTATTTTGGTTTGTATTTTTATTAGTTGTCTGTTTGTTATATGTACTATGGTCATTGTCATTTTTGGTTAATAATAGTTTTTTATTTAAATTTCCATAATTCAGACCAATATAATTTGCAAGTTAATGTTGTTTTATTCATACATTGTAAGGCAATGGCCATTGGACCACAAGATAATTCTTTTACTCTTTGAATTAAGAGACCACTTAATATGTCAACTAATCTGCTATTGTTTTCAAAGACCGAAAAATCAGTAATTTCCTCAACAATTGCTCTTACTTTAAAATCAAGGTCTCGAACGGTAGTTACCCTTAAGTTATTAATTTTTCTGGTTAGATCCATTTGATCCGTTCTTGGGCGATAATGATGTCGAAGACGAGTTTTGCAATCAGCCCAAGATGTAGGGGGTTAATATTAAGCATAGTTCTAGCCTGACCTTGAATTTTGGTGTTGAATATAACAGTGAAGACCAGGTCGTTATCATCATACTCCTCCATTATTTGGTTGACTGCCGAAATGAAACCATGTAACGTTCCCTCCTGTCCAGTGAACACCGGCAAGTACCTTGTTTCCTTCTCGATGCTGTTTCTCTCCCTTGTTGTTGGATTAGAATGCATCTCTTGATTGGATATTATTATTGATGTTAGCATTTGAATGCATTGTTGTATTTCGTTAATTTGTGCCATTTTAATGGTGTATGTTTTATTGTTTCGTTAACTTTTTTTTTTTTTTTTTTTTTTTAAGTTTCCACAATAATTCTGTTTGTTTGCACAAAGTGTTTTTACAATATTATATTGTTTCGTTATTTGTCACAAAATGTTTTTATAATATTATATTGTTTCGTTGGCTTAGATTTTCTCCAAAGTTTCCACAATATATATATTTTATTTTGTCACTAAATGTTTTGTTTTCCACAGTATTATATTGTTTCGTTATCTTTGATTGCGTTCAAAGTTTCCACAATATTTTAGCTGTGAACTCGAGTACCGACTGCGCCAATTAAGATTGAGTCTGTTCTGGTTGAGTGTTAAATCAAGACTGCTTTATTGAATCAAATCATATTCTGGTTTGGCTTACATCTAAGTGTTTATAATGTTTTCTTCTGGTCACTTTTCTTGTGACACTCTATGTTTAGGGAAACTGTCACTTATCTTGTGACACTCTATGTTTAGGGAAACTGTCACTTATCTTGTGACACTCTATGTTTAATGGAATGGTATTGTTTATGTTTACATTAATGTGGAGTGTAGACCTCTTGGGTCGGCTGTTATAGGAAGTGTTGCTAATGGCATAACTCGCGCGAGCCCAAGCAGATAACTGCCAAGATGAGCTAATAGCTCAGGCGAGTCGATATCACAAATTAGGAAGTTGTGCATAAAATAACACCAAGCATAATTCTACGGTTAGTTAGGGACGGAAGGTTAATCAAGAGAAGTCTACTAGAATAAGAAGGCAAATTGACGTTGCGATCCCAGCTTAAGCCACGAAGAGCAATTAACAAGATCTGCTTTTGAACGGATTCAAGTCTAATCTGGTGCGACTCATATTAAGGTGACCAAATGCAAGATCCATATTCTAAAATAGGACGGACAAGCGAAGTAAAAAGAACTTTAGTTGTATAGGGGTCGTCAAATTCTTTTGACCATCTTTTAATGAAACCCAGAACACTCATGGCCATTGCGACCGTGGTGGAAATATGGGTGTTAAAATTTAACTTATGGTCCATAAGTACGCCCAAATCATTCATATTATTTAGAAGTTCTAAAGGGCTATCGTTACTAGAGTTACGAAAAAAAGTCATTACCTTACATTTGGTAGTGTTAAGATTTAATAGATTAAACTGGCACCAGTATTGAAAGTTTTAAAGAACAACTTGTAGCCGACTAAATGAATCTGTATCATTATAAGTAAGACAAAGCTTGACATCGTCAGCATACATAAGCACGCGCGGATGAACAATGACTGATGGAAGATCGTAAATGAATAATGTGAAAAGCAGAGGGCCAAGATGACTACCTTGAGGTACACCAGAAGTCATAGGAATGGAATTGGAAAAGGAAGACTTAAAAAGTACCTTCTGTTTTCTATTTGTTAAATATTCTTGAACCCAAGAAAGGAAAATAGGTGGAAATCCAATGTCGTTCAGTTTAGAAAGTAATAAAGTATGATTAACATAATCAAAGGCTTTGCTGAAATCCGTGTATATGATATCGAGTCTTCACGTTTTTCAAATTGGATAACTCTCGAGAGAACCAGGGAGGTTTGTTAAGCCGCTCCAGCCTACCAAGAGGCACACAAATATCAAAGAGTGAATTCAGAGTATCATAAAAAAAAACGAACAGCTGAGTTCATATCTCTACAATTGTACAGATAAGACCAATCGGTAGTAGTAATGTTTTCATTAAGGCTGGCAAAGTCAGTCTTACGAAAGCACCTAGTTAGACGTAACTCATTTGAACCAAGTAATGGTGAAAGCAAGGGCAGATCAATTTTTAAATTTAATGTAGGATAAAATTTGTCTTCGGGAAGAACAAATGGTTCAATCCTAGAAACATCACAATAAGAAGAATCCAATACAAAATTAAGATCTAACGATTTTCCATTAGAATTCAAGACAGGATTGACTTGGGATAAAGATAAGCCTAAATGGCCATCAATAAAGTCATGTAACATAGAGGGCAGCAACATGATAGATTCATCTGTTGGTGACCATGCTAAAGCTGGTATATTAAAATCACCTACAACTATGAGCATGTCTTGAGTGGAAACTAAAGAGGAGACAAACTGAATTGCCTCTAAATGATTAAAGTCTACCACCATGTCTGACAATGGTGGAATATAGGAGCAATTAATAAAAGTATTTAAAGATTTAAAATTTATTTTAACACCGACAAATTCAATCTCCTGGGTACTATGCGAGAAATCCGGTCACATTTGAATATAGAAAAGTTTGTGGAAAAAACCGATGCATCAGAAATATCAGGATTTAGCCACGTCTCTGTAAAAGCTAGAATGTTATGTTCAAAAGTAAGACTATCTACATAGAGATTAGAAAGTTTAGATTTCAGTCCTCTAACGTTCTGATAACCCAGGTTAAGGGACGAAGCTAGTTTTTTTGACACACCAGCAGATGCTGATGTGGCAGGAATAGTATTATTTGTTGGCAAGCGAATCGGTTTCCGATTTTTCTTTTTACAGTATATTCCTTAACTATTATATGTTTCGGCCAAAAGTCTTCTCGACATATAGTGTCGAAGATATTGGCAGAAACACTAATTTTAAAGGACGAAATGTCCCAAGAATAAGAAAATTTAAACTTCTCCACCGCAATATTCGAGACGTTAACTTTCATCCAAACATAGGCTATTACATCATCAGATGTGACAACAGGGTCTAGCCTAGAATCAAATATATGTTTCTTTGGTGGTATACCAACGAGAGGCTGCGGTCCCGAATCGTCAGCCGCAGCAGTAACGTTGGACAAGTCACCCACTGCAGCAGTCAACTTGTTTACGGGGCCCTCGATACTTTTAGAACTATCGGCAATATCCATAGGAATGGGTAATTGCCCGGACACATCGACACTACAATAGGTATCGTTTTTAAGAGATCATTCCCAGGTGATACCGGTAATTCCTTGAGTGGACGGTGCATGAGACCGGTCGGGGACGATATGAGCCGCTGGCGGATCTACAGATACAGAAACACCCCAGGGACTGGTCTTTTTACGTTTCGGAGACTCATTCATAAGCGATAAACTTCTGAACCGAGTCTCCACCGCAGTAAAGTCCGCTTGAAGTTTATTAAAACCTTCCCTTAAAGTGTCAAAAGTATCTCTAGTCCGCCTCATGAAAGAGCGCATCTCATTCTCGACCTCACGGCAAGCATCACACCCATATTTTAAGCCACCACCTTTAGCAATAGACTCCTTGATTCTGCCTGAGTAACCTGCACACTTAACGTGAACCGCATTGTCACACAACCGAACAAGAATATAATCATGGGAGTCAACAGCATTAGTGGCAACTATGCAATTATTTTTTGAGCAGACAACCATTTTATCAAAAAGTTAATTCATTTTAAAGAGGAATAAAAAAAAAATAAAAATTGCGAAGGTAAAAAAATTCTGTGTATAAGAATATACTGACCAGTTCTGACACAAGGGCTAATGTGCAGAGTAAGCCTTCACAACTAAAGAATAAAAAGAGATGAAAGCACAAAAACCACAAAAAACGTATCACAGAGTCGCGGGTAGGCAAAAGACGAGAGCGCAAATCAATCAAGAATAGGAAAGAGCGGGAGAGCGCGTCAAATTGAACTCATGCAACAACAATTTGTACGCAAGAGCGCGAGAGCTAGTTACAACGGTAAAGACAAAAGGAAAAAGAAATAAGCAAAACAACAACACCGCTAATGCAAGTATTGTTGTAAGTTTTGAAATATGTATATTTAAAGTTTAAACAAAAGCGACTGCAAGAATTCGCGAAATGAAAATGAAATTCGGATGCAGAAATTATTTTTAGGCCGATAATGAGATGAAAAGTTATAGAAATGTACATGTATAAACATGTCCGTCCTCTGCAACGAGGGAAAGTATTTGTTAAATAATGATTCGATTAGTTCCGGATATCAATATATTAAATGCTTTCAAAGTAGCATTTAAAGTGTCTAAAAATCCAAGAGAGGTCCATAAATAAAACAGTTTCTGGACATAAAAAGTGTTCTTCATCTATAATCTTTGAGATTTTCAAACACAATCAAATCCTTCAAAACCTTCAACCCCTTTAAGCCATTGTATTACTAGTTTTCAAATTATACTTGGAATCTCATGTTAAGTACATAAACCCACATCAACTAAAGAGAAAAGCTTGAGAATGGACTGAGACTTAGACTTGAATCATAGGAAGCATAAAAGAAGTAGTTAAAAGTTTAAAAACTTGTGCAACAAAAGTTATTGATTGATTTACATCAGAACCTATGATAATATTCCAATGCGATCAATAAGCAAAATTTCAATTAACTAGTCATTTAAATTGTATAAATATTCTAAAAACATTAAAAGAATTACTAAATACTCCAAAAAGCATCAATTTAGATAGAGAAATTAATAAAAAAAAAACTTTTTACCCTATCCCAATAAGTTTTTTGTTTCAATTTCTTCATATCTATTATCAAAATTGACATTTCATTCAACAATTGAACTGAATGACCAAAAATGCACTCGAATCAACTTTAATTTCCATATTGAAATACTCCATCGAAAAGGCAATTGAATAATTGATGGGGACGAATTGAACTAAACCTGAAAACACGATAAACACCAAAAGTGTAATCATTTATAAGCCATTAACGGGTATTTAGGCACAATTGCTCCAAATTCTTTGGCATTTAACAGTAATATCGTCAACAACTTTGTATATATGCATTATATGCACACACAACACTTAAATTATGTGCCTTCCAATTTTTTTTTAAACTCTATCCTTACCTATTAGCCATCAATGTGGAAGAACGTTTTATCTAAAAAAGGCTTATGCTTGCGACAGAAAGGCCTGCAATCATAGGAAATAACGAAGATATTGATCAAAGTCACTGTTTTCCACCGATCGTTCCTATGGGAGCTATATGATATAGTCAGCCGATCTTTATCAAATTCGGCACAGTCATTAACATATATATTAAATTAAGAAATGTTTAATTTAAAAGCAATCGCGTTAAAAGTAATGAAGTTATTTACAAAAGTCACTGTTTTCGAACAATCGTTCCTATGGGAGCTATATGATATAACCACCCGATCTTGATCAAATTCGGCATAGTCGCTTATAGGCGTAGTAAACTCTCTACTATTAAGTTTCACGACAATAGCTCAGAAAATAACGAAGTTATTGAGAAAGTCACTGTTCGTGACTTGGCCGTTTGTATGGGAGCTATATGATATAGTCACCCGATCTCAATCAAATTTGGCATAGTCGCTTATAGACGTAGTAAACTCTCTAATATGAAGCTTCACGACAATAGCTCAGAAAATAAAGAAGTTATTGACAAATTCACTGTTCGTGACTTGGCCGTTTGTATGGGAGTCGCTTATTAGCGTAATAAACTCTCTAATATCAAGTTTCACGATAATAGCATAGAAAAGAACGAAGTTATTGAGAAAAGTCACTGTTCGTGACTTTGGGGTTTTGTATGGGAGCTATATGATATAGTGGTCCGATCCGGCTGAATCCGAGATATACAACGCCTGCAGTAGCTCTGTAGCTCTTACGGTCTAGGAGGAGATTGCGTTGATCCAGACGGACGGACGGACGGACATGGCTATTTGAACTCGTCTCGTCATGATGATCAAGAATATATATACATTGTATGGTCGGAGATGCTTCGTTCTATGCGTTGCACACCTCTGACCAAAATTAATGTAGGATTCCAATATTGTAATTATTGGATTCGATATTATTTAAGGATGTGATTTCCTTAATTAAACTTTATTATTTATTAACAATGGCCTTAGCGACAAATCTTGGGTGTGCGATGTGATCGAGGCGAGAGTACGATTGCGAGTGCTTTATTTTCATGAGTGAGTCGACCAGATAGGTACGGCCGCTGCGTGTCGTTCTGTCTCGCTCACTCGGTACCAAACGATTGCCATGATTATGCCTGCCTGACACTTCATTTCCTACAATCGGCTGTCCTGACAAGTCATTCGACCCGAATGATCCTAGCCAAGGTTTCATGAACTCAGCCACTGTTGAGGTCTTACAAGGTCCTTCACCGTCGCCAACCTTCTCGACGTCGTATCGACCGTGCCTATTCACCTTCGTAACTTTATATGGTCCTAAGTATTTACCTCTCAACTTTAGACCTGTCCCATACTGCGTACGTTTAATCGCCACTAACTCGTTTAAATTGTATTTTCTTTCACATTTCCTGTTTTTGTCGAACGTTCTTTTCATTTCCTGCTGTATTTCATCGATATTCTTTCGAGCCTCCGCTCTAATCTCATCACGACCACAGTCTAATTCTTCTATTAACGAATCGGTTATCAGCTTTCTCATTTTGGGATCATCAGGACTACGCATCTCTATTCCTGTCAAAATCTTAAAAGGTGTAACTCTTGTACTTCTTGGAGCAGTATTATTAATAAATTGTTGCACACGACCTACATACTTGTACCAGTTTCCCTCATTCTATTGACTTAACTTTGAAATCATTGGAACTATTATCTTATGCATCCTTTCTACTTGGCCGTTGCCACGGGGTACACCTGTTGCTATCAGTAAATGCTGTATATCCTGTCTGTTACAATATTCCTTAAACGCATTGGACGTGAATGCTGCTCCCCTGTCAGAAATTATTTTCATCGGGTTACCAAAAATTATGGCCTGCCTTTCAAGAGAACTAAGTACTTCCTCGACTCCTGTTCCACGAGTCGGATACAACCAAACAAACTTAGAGAACCCATCAACAATAACAAGTATATGATTGTAACGCTTTGTTGTGACCTCCATCGGGCCAACGTGATCAATGTGATATGTCATCAATGGCTGATCTCCTTTACTTATTGGCATCAAATATCCTTCCTTTTTGCCGGTCTTGGCATTAACAATAAGACATTCCACGCAACACTCAACAACACGGGCTAACTTCTCTTTTAATTTTGGAATATAATACGATTTTTCTACGATATCCTGAGTCTTTCTAGCTCCAAAATGTCCTTGTTTATGTGCAATCTGTATTATTTCCTTTTCCATCTGCGAGAGAACGACAATAAGTTCTCGATTAGGGTCCTTTAACAATATTTCGTTTTCAATGTAAAAATCTTCATATCCTTTCTGTTGAACGAAGCTCCTAATCAATTTGGTCCAATCATCTGACAACTGTGCTTCCCTTAATTTATGGGTTATAGTGTCAGTTAGCAGAAAACAAGATAAACGGCTCAAGGCATCCACATGCCGCATCTTTAAACCTGAACGATGTTCGATCTGATAATCGAAATCTTGTAGGCACATTGCCCAACGTGCTACACGCAACGGAACCTCTTTCTTTTTCATTGTCATCGTGAACGCATTAGAATCTGTGACAATCTTAAATCTCAATCCTAACACATATATACGCCACTTTATTAATGCTCCAATAACTGCTAAAACCTCAAGTTCATAAGAATCATACTTCTCTTCGCAAGGTTTAGTTTTCCGACTCATATATTGTACCGGATGGAATAAACTATCTTCTGAATCTTTCTGTAAAAGCGCAGCTCCGAAACCGTGTTTCGAGTCATCAGTGTGAATTTCAGTCTCTAGCTTAGGATTGTATAGCTTTAAAACAGGACCTTTGATCAATGCTAACTTCAATTGCTCAAACGCTACCATTTGCAATTCTTTAAACTCAAACTTGTTGTCCTTTCGCAAAATGTCAGTCAAGGGCTTAGCTGTTACTGCGTATCCTTCGATAAATTTACGGAAATACGATGTTAACCCTAAAAATCGTTGAACTGACTTCTTATCATGTGGGATCGGGAATCTTGAAACGGCATCAGTCTTCTCCTTACTTGGCTTAATACTTCCATTTTCAACTATATAGCCCAAAAAATTTACTTTACTCTGCAGTATCTGATATTTCTCCCAGTTTATTCTCAACCCATTTTCCGCAGCTATCTTCAACACCCTTTTAAGTTTAATTAGACCATCATTCACGCTAACACTTGGTATAATTATATCGTCCACATACACCACTGCATCTCCATTCTTTACTGATTCTCTCATTACTGCCATTATAAATCTGGTAAAAACTGCTGGAGAGTTGGAAATTCCGAATGGTACGTACAGAAATTAATACTGACCATTCTGAGTTACGAATGCAGTGTACTTCTGAGATTTTTCCTCAACAGGAACATGGAAAAACCCGTTTGTTAGATCTAAAGTAGTGTAAACCAACGCACTTTGAAGTTTTTCTAATACGGTGTCCATCTGTGGCATAGGAAAATTATCTCGGACCACTTTCTCATTTAGCTTTCTGTAATCGCAGCACAGACGCTTTTTCCCATTCTTCTTTGTTACAAGTACAACAGGCGAAGCATATTCGGAAAAACTTGGCCTTATTATCTTCTCCTCTAACCATTCTTGTACTATACTATCAACGATTTTCTGATCAGACTCTGCTAGACGCCTTGGATGCTGATAAACTGGCAACTCATCCGTTAGTACAATCTTCATTTCTATAGGAGTGTTTGTATTTCTAATAGGTTTGTAACTATTAATCAACTTCTTGACTTCACTACCGATTGCACTGATATGTGACAATTCACTCTTGATTTCCAATTTATTCTGTTCTGCACTGTGCATACACATACTTTCAAATTCCTCAAACAACTCAGCACAAGATTTATTCGCGTTACGCAGTGATTCTTTTCTGTTGATGCTCACAAACTTTGTACCTTTCTTGGTAACAACCAAATCGACGTGATCTAATATGGTTCTACCCAAAATTGCCTCATATGCCATGTCTTCATCAGGAACGATATGAAACTCGACTTCCATCTCAATGCCATCTATCTTGACAGTTATGCTAAAACTACCAAAGGTCATCACATGACTTCCACCAATGCCTGTAAGGGTCTTCGAATATCCAGTTAGTGACTTAATTCCGAGTTTAACAAACACGCTTTTACGTATGAGACTCAAATTTGCTCCTGTATCAATTAGACCGTTGAACTTAATCGATTTATAAGTTACTTCTTTCAACTCCAAACCCGAATCAGTAAATTTACCTGATGCTTTTATTAATTTATCCTCTACAACATTGGTGCTTTCAACTTTGGTGGTATCTTTATCTTTACATTCAAACGAACGATGGCCTGTTGTGCCAAATGTAAAACAAGTAAACGTTTTCTTGTTACAGTCTCTCATCATGTGTGAAGGATCACCACACTTAAAACATTTGCGATCATCTTTTGTTGTCGAATTTTTCTCTCTATTGTCTCTACCTTGCTTGTGAACAGATGACTCGAATGTTGTTTTCTTTGACGACTTTCTAGGATCATAGGATTTTAAGTAGGTCTCTATTTGAACTTTTAACGCATCCACTGTTCTCGCCTGATACAATAATGCCTTATTTGCTCTCATGTCTGGTATACCTTCTACGAAATACTCGATTAAACTTTCGTCATCCAAATCGATTGGCTTCGCGATTTCCATTAACGAATAGAAAAACTCATACAAGTTCTCACCTCTCTTTAACTGTCGATTGCTCAGTCTTCTATGAACTTCTGCTGATGAAACCTTTACTCTAAATTCGTTTTTCAAAGCTACTTTCAGGGACTCCCAACTACAAATATCTCTCTTACTACGTATAAACGATAATGCAGCTCCCTTTAACAATTGTTTTGCATACACAAAAAGCTGTAACTGACTCCACTGAACGGTTAAAGCGCATTCTTCTAGCTCCCTAATCCATTGTACAACATCAATCGAACCTAAACCGCAAAACTCTGAAACGCTTCCCTCCACATCTTTTAGTGTAGACCGTGACCTTTGCCCATCTGTGTTCGGAACCTCTCGAATTGTTTTAGCCGAGGCAATATCTGCCTCCTGCCCGTCATTCTCAATTTCTATTAGATCGTAGTGAGCGAGTAGACGAGTTTGCAGCTCTGCTTTAAGGCCTGTAGTCTCCTAGCCCTAACTCTCTCAATTTAGTGCGCAACTCCTCAATACGCAACGTTAGAATCTCACCTCGATCCATTTCACTCAATTACAGTTATATTGCTTAACAAGATTGGTATATTAATATATAGGTAGTATTAATCAATCAAATTTGTTACGACTTAACAAGATTTACACACTATGTTAATGTAGGTCAAATTGTGTTAGGTTATGGTTTAATTCAGACGATTCTTAGAAATGTGCTCTCTGCAGCTCGCATCAATTTCATCAATATTTTTGCCACCAGTCTGGTTTCGTTGTGCAGGCAAAGTAACTCACACTCAAGACAATAATTAAACAGCTCACCCAACTATAGTCGTCCTGCTCTATGGAGCCACTCAATATCTCTGTAGCAACTGTTCGGTTCGCTCTCTGTTGTCGCTACTCACTCGGCTGTTTTCCACTCGTTCTCGTGAATTCTCTTTGTCTGCTTGCACACCAATTGTCTCAACTTCGTGTCTGCTGCCTTCTCGTTTGGTCTTGTCAGCGTCGTCTGCTTTTGTAACGGTTTTTGTTGTCCGCTTTCTGTTCTCCTTTGGTTTTCCGTTTCCACAGTGAACACTAGTTATCACAAACTTCGTGCTCTCTGTCTGCTCTATCCGTCTGTCTGCTTCCACAGTGACCACTAATTATCATCAATTTCGTGTCCGCTGTCTGCTTTCTCTTTTCCTCTCGAGCTGCTCTCAACTTCAGCCGCCGACTTTTGCCTAAACGGCGCCAAAATTCTGGGTGACGCTCTTCTTGCGTCGTCCGACCGTTCACCGTCTCACCGTCCACTCGTCGCCTCTCGTACAGTCACGCCAACTTCCACTAGTTTCGTTCGCCAACAACCTTGACTTTGCATATATATTACACGTTAATGCATGCAATTTTAACAATTTTTTGTTCATTTGCGAACTTCACACACACACACACTCACGATTTTCACTAATTGTCTTGGGCCAGAAATCTCGGTTGAGCCCCCAGTTTGTAGGATTCCAATATTGTAATTATTGGATTCGATATTATTTAAGGATGTGATTTCCTTAATTAAACTTTATTATTTATTAACAATGGCCTTAGCGACAAATCTTGGGTGTGCGATGTGATCGAGGCGAGAGTACGATTGCGAGTGCTTTATTTTCATGAGTGAGTCGACCAGATAGGTACGGCCGCTGCGTGTCGTTCTGTCTCGCTCACTCGGTACCAAACGATTGCCATGATTATGCCTGCCTGACACTTCATTTCCTACATTAATATACTCTTTTTGCAAGGGTATAAAAAGGGATTCGTTACCTGTTATAATATAGTCTCTTGCTGTGCCAATTATGATCTGGGGTTGGCTGATCAAACCACTTATGTTCTCACCAATATATCCAGACCACTCACAATTCAGCTGCTATGGGCTATACTATAATAGATAACAAAACTGGACGGACTTGTATACATACTCTCTACAACAATACTAGCGGTTGCATTATTCCTGGATGATGTTTCAGCCTTGTGTCACAATCATAAATCCAAGGAATACGGATTTATAACAAAGAAAAAGATACAGAGTCTATACTACCAGAGAATCTAGCTCTCAGTCACTTGCCAAAAGTTAGTGGTTTCTGCTGTTTTGACTGTTAAAGCTATTTGAATATACGGACCAGATCTCTGGGCATTGCCGGAGACGGTAATTCCAATGATATTTAACTTTTACGACTTTAAATTGTTGATAGTACAGAATAAAAGATTAGAATGCACAAAGAAATTAAAAGAAGAAAAGGGGTCAATCAACCAAATAAATTATCTACCTCAAAAAAACTTAACGAGATAAGTATCTAATTAGAATCGGGACCCACGTTGGGCGCAAAAAATTACTGTAACGTACAAAGCCTCAAAGCAGTTGATGGACAACTAAATATCCATAAATAGAAAACCAAAAAGGCTCACCAACCATTGCAATCGGCAACTATTTTAATGCGGCTAGCAAGACTATCCGCTGGGGTGGTTCTTTGATGATTGTGTTTCACCCACTCACACGTCAGCAACTTTAAATGAAATACCTGTGCTGAAACTTGATATAGAATAGAGAGAAAAGAATAGAAGAAAATAGTCCTAGAGTTGGCTGCATAGGTGTTTTTACAGCCGCGCTCTCTACCCAGGATTTTCCTTTTAGCGCTAGTGAAAAATCTCAAAACAAGCGTCCCGAAAAGAAAAATCGGTAATTACCTCATTATCAAAGATTAATCCAAAATCAAAAAAAAAATATTCTAAACACTCGACATAATTTTATGAACATTTCTTTCAAACTTTGACCCACTGTGCAAAAGCAAAACGTCACGCCTACATATGCAGCGTATAAAAATTAAGTGTTCAATTCTTTTCAATTATTTGCACACAAAACGTCTTCAACAAAAAAAAAAAATTATGCATATCTATTCACTCTTTTCTTTTTTTTTTTGATTCTTTTCACTTTTTCAGTTTAGTCTTATTTCTTTTCTTTTTGCATTGCTTAATCTCTTCGACTTCGCTTTATATACAATTTGGTAACAAAAAATGTATTACAAAAAAGTCACCCTTGTAGCGTTCGATGAAGGCCTTCGAGGAATTGCTGTAGAGGCTATAGATTTAATTTGGTTATTTATTTTTATACCCTTGCAGAGGGTATTATAAAATTGGTCAGATGTTTGTAACGCACAGAAGGAGACGTTTCCGACCCCATAAAGTATATATATTCTTGATCAGCATGAGAAGCTAAGTCGATATAGCCATGTGCGTCTGTCCGTCTGTCCGTCGGTGCGTACGCGTTTTACTCAGCCATCTTAAGAGCTATCGGGATGAAATTTTTTTGGGAGCTTTTTTTTACCCGGGTGAGATAAAGTATGAAAATCTTTGGGATCGGACTACTATATCATATAACTCTGGAACAAAAATTTTTGTAAAAATTGGAGTATCCCCATGAAATTTACCAATATAATAGAATTTGATATAAAATCTCAGATCCCAAAATTTGACCCTGATCGGATAAATAGAACACAAGTTACAGTCTATATAAATCGGTTCAATCGCTGCCGGCAGCTCTGCTTGCTGCCTACTACGTCATCATCAAATCAACAGAGCACATGCATACACACACAGACGCAACACTACATAAACTGTATGTGTATGCGTGCGTTGCTTTGCTTAGGGAATGAGGGAAGAAGAAGAACAAATTGTACATAGTATGAAGAGTAAAATTGTTTTGTTTGTATATTAATGAATTGAGTTGCAGAAAACAAATTTTGAACATGTGAAATTATTATTGTCAAGGACTGCAAGGGTATATAAACTTCGGCATAGCCGAATTTAACTTCTTTGATATTTTTTTTAAATTAGTTATGTTCAAATTTTTTTTTTTTTTTAATTTTTGTTACCAAGTCTTGTAAAGCAATTGATCATGCTTGTATTTATTTTTCTCTTCTTCTATATTTTCACTTTCTTCTTTTCTTTGTTATAGAATTTTTTTAACGTTTTCAATTTTGCATTAGATTTCATTCTTTTCTTTTTTTTGACTTAATTTCTTTTCAATTTTCAGTGTATGTTATCACGCGACTTGACCAAAAAAATTTGTTTTTGCCCAACGTGGCTCAAAATTTTAATTTGCGATTTCTTCTTTTTAATTTTGTTTGCTTTTTTTTTTCTTTTTTTCCACTTGCTTCACCCCCTCTCTTTTTTTTCTTTCTTATTATCAATTATTACTTATACAATAACCTTTCGTGCACTTGTTTTAACTTTCAAATTTATAATATTACCTAGATTTAAACAAAAAAAGAAGTTAACATTTCTCGTTTTTACTCTTGTTAGATTTTTTTTTTCTTTTCCCACATGAGTTGTTTTTTTTGTAACTTTTTTATACTTTTTAACTATTGACACATTTTTCTTTGGTCTGCGTGTTTTTGCTATTTTTCACTTCTCACCGCTTGCCCTAGCACTTTCCGGTGTCGTAACGAAATTTGACTGATCAGCGGGTGCCAATGCAATTGTGTCGTCTCCTTCGATACCTTCTTCGCTGCATGCACTATCCTACATGAATATTTCGGAATTCTGGCTTTGCATTTGCTTAATCAGCAGTAAATTCAAGAAGTATATCTTGAAATAGCGAACACCAATTTACTTGTGTTATTTTAAACACATTAAAAATTTAAAAATTTTTTTTTTTTACTTCCTGTAAAGGACTGTTCCGCTCGGTTGCCAAATTTAAAAGAATTTATCAAGATAGTTCGTCTATGCTCTAGGCCTAGCTTTGATCTTCGTTTAGACACGAAGTCAATTGTCAAAGTGACATCTGCTATTGGCATAATGAGAAAAAGCAAACGTACCACTGTGGTGAACTTTCTGTCTGCAATCAAGCAGTGCATTCGCGGGTCATTTAAATTCGGCCTTCCTTTTTTTTTTTTTTTCTTGAGCTGCAAGTTCTAATCAAGGCACCTCCACAACCACAGACAAATTCTAGAGTTTTCTCGGGGAATTAGTCTGAAAACCCTCATTGTTTAATATCCTTGGCATGATATGTTCCTTGCAATTTCCCTTGAAGGTCTTCTAAAACATAATACCGATTCCCTAAGCATTCCCTGCCTCTAGATTTCACCCATTGCGGATTGAATTTCGCATTCGTATTTTTCTGAAAATTACTTTATTTCTTCTGAATACTTCTTGGCCGTCTTCAGCTTGAGGTAAACATAAAGCTGTATAAACATGCTTAATACCAAGCTTCGTTAGCCACGCGTTAAATTCGACCGCTTTGGATTGTGCTCCGTTTTCACTCACTAGGATTTCCAATGAAATTTGGAAAAGTGATCCAAAACTATTTTCCAATATGCCTGTAATTCGGGGCTTTGGTAGACTTGTAAACATCACAGTTACAAACATAATCTCTCACTTGTGACACCATGCCTGGCCAATAAAAAAATTTTCTTATTAGTTCTAGGGTCTTAGCCATTCCTCCATGTGCTGATATAGCACTATTATGAGCACTGCATATGACTTCCGTCGTCAAACCAGATGGAACCCAGAGTTTCCATATCGATTCTTGATTTTGTAAATTTCCATTATCTTGTTCAGTTCGTATATAGACAAAACCATCTTCTACTCGTATATCTGGATACTCTCCCAGACTATCTAAAAACTTCTTTTTCAAATTCTGATATTCACTATCACTAAAACAGTTGGAATTTAAATCAACACCAGGATAAACTTCTTCTTTTGCGCTTATTTCATCTGAATACAATATTTAAAGCGTATCAGGTACGACATTGTCCCGACCTCTTCTATGGCTTATTGTGAACTTGTAACTTTGCAATTTCATGGCCCATCTAGCCAACCGTCACTTCAAATTAGGTTGCTTTATTAGCCATAAAAGGCTCGCATGATCAGTAATCAATTCATATGCTAAACATTCCCGCTCAGTTACACTGTAGTTTCGTTGAGCTGAACTCAGTTTCTTGGACATAAATACAATTGATTTTTCTTCTCCTTCATCTGACATTTGAACTAACGTAGCGCCTATGCCGACATCACTCGCATCGCAATGCACATAGAACTTCCGTTCAAAGTTCGGGTTCTGCAACACTGGAGCTGAAGTCAATGCAGATTTAAGCTTTTGAAAGGATTTCTGAGCTTGCTCGTTCCATACAAATTTCTTTTTCGACGACAGAAGCTCGGTGATTGGAAAACTAATATCTGAAAAGTTAGGTATAAATCGTCTATACCATCCGAATACTCCCATAAACGCTCTTACTTGTTTAACTGTTTTCGGAATTGGACATGACTGAATCGCGTCTGTTTTTGCTTCATTGCCTACTATATATCATAAAAATGCAACTTTTGTGACACAAAATTTTCTCTTTGCCACATTCAAAGTCACGTTCGCTATTCGAAATTGCTCAGCTAGCTTGGCTAAAACAATAAGATGTTTCTCAAAGCCAAAGATGTTTTCTTTGCCAAAAAGCATCTTTCAAATCTATCTTCGAGATGATGTTAGCTTTTGGTAGTCTTGCGAAAATTCCGTTGATGCTGGGTAGTGGGTATGCGTCTTTCCTGGTAACGTCGTTAATGCGTCGTGCATCTAAGCATAAACGAACTTTTCCGGGTTTAATAACCAAATGCATGGGCGAACTCCAAGTACTAGTTGACTTCTCAATAACTCCTAGCTCTAATATTCTATCTATATCCTGAAACATAACTTTTTCAACTGCCAGTGAAACTGGATAAAATCGGTGTTTAATTGGGGTAGCATTGCCTACCTCTATATGATGTTGCAGAAGCTTTGTTCTTCCGAGGCATTGTCTTTCAAAGTCTGGAAATAAACTAATGATTCCGCCTAAACGTTTTTCTTCTTCTGCTGTCAGCGGAAACTTCTCCTCACTGTCATTCTCTGGTAATCTAGGCACGTTGCAATTTGAAGTTTCAATCGAGGAAATTACACCCAATCGGCCAATTTGAAAGCTTTCCAAAAATCTGTTCCTAATACTACCCTAATTAATGTCCATCATCTGCTCCCTATATTTTACGTTACGGATCCAATAACTGTTTGTGGCTGTCCATCAGCCAATTCTACTGAAGAATTACTTTTGCGAAATTTTGAATTGTTCGACCAGTCCAATTTAGCCAGGTCTGCTCCAATGCAACCAACATTTGCCCCTGTGAAATCTCAAAATTCTTTGGTTGAGCACGTTGTACTCTTCCACCTAAGCGAAGGTGTCGAAGGTTCCTTGTCGTTTCGCTGTTCGTAGAGATTCTACCTCTTCTGATGAGTTCATCACCGTATTTTGAGGACTAGTGTCATCAGGTATTGCTGACTGTTCTGGACCAGATAAAAGGTTGCGCCTGCTGTCGTGTATTATGAAATTTTGCAACTGCTCCTTGTTTTTGACTGGCTGATAACTCAGTTCTAACTTGTACATCTCTAACAATCATGATTTGCCGAAACATAAGTAATTATACAATTTGTTTGGAATGAGTGCATACACTTGGTTGTTGCCCTCTCGTGTACGTCTGAAATGAATTGTGAACGAATGCTACACACTTGTGATGAGGATGATCGTATATTTAAATATTTGCTAGCTTCTTCAAATCAACCAAATGTTAAGAAAATTCCTTTTTTTTATACCCTTGCAAAAAGGGTATATTAATTTTGGTCAGAAGTGCGCAACGCATAGAACGAAGCATCTCCGACAATACAAAGTATATATATTCTTGATCAGCACGACGAGACGAGTTCAACTAGCCATGTCCGTCCGTCCGTCCGTCCGTCCGTCTGGATCAACGCAAAGTCCTCCTAGACCGTAAGAGCTACAGAGCTGAAATTTTGCACGTAGGCTTGTATATACTGCAGGGGTTGTATATCTCGGATTCAGCCGGATCGAACCACTATATCATATAGCTCCCATACAAACCCCAAAGTCACGAACAGTGACTTTTCTCAATAACTTCGTTAATTTCTGTGCTATTATAGTGAAACTCAATTTTAGAGAGTTTATTACGCCTGTTAACTACTGTGCCAAATTTGATCAAGATTGGATGACTATATCATATAGCTGCCATAGGAACGATCGGTCGAAAACAGTGACTTTTGTAAATAACTTCGTTACTTTTAACGCTATTGCTTTCAAATTCAACATTTGTTAGTTTCATATATCTGTTAATGATTAAGCCAAATTTGTAGGCCATTCTTTCGCACGCATAAGCCTTTTTAGACAAAACGTTCTTCCACATTGATGGCTAATAGGTAAGGAAAGAGTTACCAAAAAAGTTGCAAGGGTATACAAACTTTGACGCGGTCGAAGTTAGCCCCGGTAATAGCATAGAAAATAACGAAGTTATTGAGAAAAGTCACTGTTCGTGACTTTGGGGTTTGTATGGGAGCTATATGATATAGTCACCCGATCTTGATCAAATTTGGCATATTCGCTTATGGGCGTAGTAAACTCTCTAATATTAAGTTTAACGATAATAGCTCAGAAAATAACGAAGTTATTGAGAAAGTCACTGTTCGTGACTTGGCCGTTTGTATGGGAGCTATATGATATAGTCACCCGATCTTGATCAAATTTGCCATAGTCGCTTATTAGCGTAATAAACTCTCTAATATGAAGTTTCACGATAATAGCATAGAAAATAACGAAGTTATTGAGAAAAGTCACTGTTCGTGACTTTGGGGTTTGTATGGGAGCTATATGTATGATATAGTGGTCCGATCCAGACGAACGGACGTACGGACGGACGGACGGACACGGCTATTTGCATGACTTCTCGTCATGCTGATCAAGAATATATATACTTTGTATGGTCGGAGATGCTTCGTTCTATGCCCTTTTTTGCAAGGGTATAAAAAGGGATTCGTTACCTGTTATAATATAGTCTCTTGCTGTGCCAATTATGATCTGGGGTTGGCTGATTAAACCACTTATGTTCTCACCAATATATCCAGACCACTCACAATTCAGCTGCTATGGGCTATACTATAATAGATAACAAAACTGGACGGACTTGTATACATACTCTCTACAACAATACTAGCGGTTGCATTATTCCTGGATGATGTTTCAGCCTTGTGTCACAATCATCAATCCAGAGAATACGGATTTATAACAAAGAAAAAGAGACAGAGTCTATACTACCAGAGAGTCTAGCTCTCTGTTTTCGTTTGACTTAAGTGGCAGTTAGCTTTAAAATATCTGAAACAATTTGTAAGCTATTTGAAAATACGGACCAGATCTCTGGGCATTGCCGGAGACGGTAATTCCCATGATATTTAACTTTTACGACTTTAAATTGTTGATAGTACAGAATAAAAGATTAGAATGCACAAAGAAATTAAAAGAAGAAAAGGGGTCAATCAACCAAATAAATTATCTACCTCAAAAAAACTTAACGAGATAAGTATCTAATTAGAATCGGGACCCACGTTGGGCGCAAAAAATTAGTGTAACGTACAAAGCCTCAATGCAGTTGATGGACAACTAAATATCCATAAACAGAAAACCAAAAAGGCTCACCAACCATTGCAATCGGCAACTATACATTATTGTGTGAGGCCTATCTCGATGTTAACACGATTCATCTGCGGGACTCTTAATGCGGCTAGCAAGACTATCCGCTGGGGTGGTTCTTTGATGATTGTGTTTCACCCACTCACACGTCAGCAACTTTAAATAAAATACCTGTGCTGAAACTTGATTTAGAATAGAGAGAAAAGAATATAAGAAAATAGTCCTAGAGTTGGCTCTCTACTCACCCTACCAGGATTTTCATTTCAGCGCTAGTGGAAAGTCCCAAAACAAAATTATATCATTATAAATATCATTATTATTCACTTAAATTAAATTTTCCACAATCATTCATTTCTTAAAATCTAATATTTCATTCAGTAGTATCTCTGAGAACAAAGTTAACTCATAAAAAAAAAAACAAACCATAACCATTCTATAATAAATAAGAAAATTTACAATCTCATAAATGATCAACATATTAATTTGTAAATTCTAAAAAAAATATAGCTCGAAACTTTACCGCATAACGATTCATATTCAAAGATTAATAAATCCAAAATCAAAAAAAAATATTCTAAACACTCGACATAATTTTATGAACATTTCTTTCAAACTTTGATCCACTATGCAAAAGCAAAACGTCACGCCTACATATGCAGCGTATAAAAATTAAGTGTTCAATTCTTTTCAATTATTTGCATACAAAACGTCTTCAAGAAAAAAAAATTATGCATATCTATTCACTCTGTCCTTTTTTTTTTTGATTCTTTTTCACTTTTTTCAGTTCATTCTTATTTCTTTTCTTTACGCGCGATTTTATTTGAAACAACATTAGAAGTATAAAGTATATAGTGGGAAACGGAGTGGAGGTAAGCAACGACAATTGCTTTCGCTCTTGTCTTTGCATTGCTTAATCTCTCCGACTTCGCTTTATATACAATTTGATAACAAAAAATGTAGTAGAAACCAGAGGGCCGGGGCTAACTTCGACCGCGTCAAAGTTTGTATACCCTTGCAACTTTTTTGGTAACTCTCTCCTTACCTATTAGCCATGAATGTGGAAGAACGTTTTATCTAAAAAGGCTTAAGCTTGAGAAAGAAAGGCCTACAATCATAGGAAATAACGAAGCTATTGATCAAAGTCACTGTTTTCCACCGATCGTTCCTATGGGAGCTATATGATATAGTCACCCGATCTTTATCAAATTCGGCACAGTCATTAACATATATATTAAATTAAGAAATGTTTAATTCAAAAGCAATCGCGTTAAAAGTAACGAAGTTATTTACAAAAGTCACTGTTTTCGACCAATCGTTCCTAGTGGGAGCTATATGATATAGTCACCTGATCTTGATCAAATTTGGCATAGTCGCTTATAGGTGTAGTAAACTCTCTAATATTAAGTTTCACGATAATAGCACAGAAATTAACGAAGTTCTTGAGAAAAGTCACTGTTTGTGACTTGGCCGTTTGTATGGGAGCTATATGATATAGTCACCCGATCTTGATCAAATTTGGCATAGTCGCTTATAGGTGTAGTAAACTCTCTAATATTAAGTTTGACGATAATAGCACAGAAATTAACGAAGTTATTGAGAAAAGTCACTGTTCGTGACTTTGGGGTTTTGTATGGGAGCTATATGATATAGTGGTCCGATCCAGCTGAATCCGAGATATACAACGCCTGCAGTATATACAAACCTACGTGCAAAATTTCAGCTCTGTAGCTCTTACGGTCTAGGAGGAGTTTGCGTTGATCCAGACGGACGAACGGACGGACGGACGGACATGGCTAGTTGAACTCGTCTCGTCGTGCTGATCAAGAATATATATACTTTGTATGGTCGGAGATGCTTCGTTCTATGCGTTGCACACTTCTGACCAAAATTAATATACCCTTTTGCAAGGGTATAAAAACTCATCCTTGTAGCGTCCGACGAAGGCCTTCGAGGAATTGCTGTAGAGGCTATAGATTTAATTTGGGTTTTTATTTTTTTGAATTAGTTATGTTCATTTTTTTTTTTTTTTTTTAATTTTTGTTACCAAGTCTTGTAAAGCAATTGATCATGCTTGTATTTAATTTTTCTTTTCTTAAATATTTTCACTTTCTTCTTTTCTTTGTTATAGAATTTTTTTTAACGTTTTCAATTTTGCATTAGATTTCATTCTTTTCTTTTTTTTGACTTTATTTCTTTTCAATTTTCAGTGTTTGACCAAAAAATTTGTTTTTGCACAACGTGGCTCAAAATTTTAATTTGCGTTTTCTTCTTTTTAATTTTGCTTGCTTTTTTCTATTTTTTTCCACTTGCTACACTCCCTCTCTTTTTTATACCCTTGCAAAAAGGGTATATTAATTTTGGTCAGAAGAGTGCAACGCATAGAACGAAGCATCTACGACCATGCAACGTATATATATTCTTGATCAGCACGACGAGACGAGTTCAACTAGCCATGTCCGTCCGTCCGTCCGTCCGTTCGTCCGTCTGGATCAACGCAAACTACTTCTGAACTGAACTGAAATTTTGCACGTAGGCTTGTATATACTGCAGGGGTTGTATATCTCGGATTCAGCCGGATCGGACCACTATATCATATAGCTCCCATACAAACCCCAAAGTCACGAACAGTGACTTTTCTCAATAACTTCGTTATTTTCTATGTTATTATCGTGAAACTTAATATTAGAAAGTTTATCGGATGACTATATCATATAGGTCCCATAGGAACGATCGGTCGAAAACAGTGACTTTTGTAAATAACTTCGTTACTTTTAACGCGATTGCTTTCAAATTAAACATTTGTTAGTTTAGTATATCTGTTAATGCCTGTGCCGAATTTGATAAAGATCGGGTGACGATATCATACAGCTCCCATAGGAACGATAGGTGGAAAACAGTGACTACGATCAATATCTTCGTTATTTCCTATGATTGTAGGCCATTCTTACGCAAACATAAGCCTTTTTAGATAAAACGTTCTTTCACATTGATGGCTAATAGGCAAGGAAAGAGTTAATAAAAAAGTTGCAAGGGTATACAAACTTTGACGCGGTCGAAGTTAGCCTCGGCCCTCGGGTTTTTTTTTTCTTATTACCAATTATTACTTATACAAAAACCTTTCGTGCACTTGTTTTAACTTTCAAATTTATAATATTACCTAGATTTAAACAAAAAAAAAAAGTTAACATTTCTCGTTTTCACTCTTGTTAGTTTTTTTTTCTCCTCCCACATGGCTTGTTTTTTTCTTTATCACTTTTTTATACTTTTTAACTATTGACACATTTTTCCTTGGGCTGCGTGTTTTTGCTATTTTTCACTTCTCACCGCTTGCCCTAGCACTTGCCGGTGTCGTAACGAAATTTGACTGATCAGCGGGTGCCAATGCAATTGTGTCGTCTCCTTTGATACCTTCTTCGCTGCTTGCACTATCCAACATGAATATTTTGGCATTATGAACGAACATACCGAGACTTAGTAAATTCAAGAAGTACATCTTGAAATAGAGAACACCAACACAATTGGTTTCTTTTTATCACCGATTCAAGTCCTTAAGGATGGCTTGTATTTATTCGGATTTAAAATTTACTTGTGTTATTTTAAACACATTAAAAATTGAAATATTTTTTTCACTTCCTGCAAAGGACTGTTCCGCTCGGTTGCCAAATTTAAAAGAATTTATCAAGATAGTTCGTCTATGCTCTAGGCCTAGCTTTGACCTTCGTTTAGACCCGAAGTCAACTGTCAATGTGACATTCTCTGCTATTGGCATGATGGGAAAAGGAAACGTACCACTGTCTGCAATCAAGCAGTGCATTCGCGGGTCATTTAAATTCGGCCTTCCTTTTTTATTTTTTTTTTTTTCTTGAGCTGCAAGTTTTAATGAAGGCACCTCCACAA